>NC_056733.1:355730730-355960730 GCF_019279795.1 Protopterus annectens | reverse complement strand
CTCTTCCAGGGCTGTGGCACCTGGGACTGTTTTAAGGAGGTTTGCTTGGTTGCACTCTCAGAACCTCCCAGATGACGTTAAAAATTAGATTTTAAATTCTCCCTGGGATAGAAATTTAGTGTTTGGTCTCTATGCTGCAGAGCTGATCAAAACATGTGATGAAATGGGCAAGCTGATCCACGGAATCTCAATGATTTTCTCAGCCTGCCTTTTCTAAATTGTCCAAGGGATTTTCTTTCTCCTCATCACTTTTGGCAAAAACAACAGATTAAATAGCCTCAACAAAATCCAGGTAAACAGATGTTTAAGAAGAAGTGGTGATGAGGTTATAAAAAAAAAGTCTCAAACCTCCCAAAACCAAGGGCACTCATAGGTAAGTACTAGGCTAGTTGTCCCTTTCTGCCATTTCAAATGCAAGAACCAAATCCTGTACCTCATGTCTGTGAGGTGAATACTTTAACCATTATACCAACCCCCAACCCCTTATACCAAGCCTCAACCCCAATATGTCTGAATGACTTACTTAACAGACCATGTGACTCCCTCTCACTTTGGCCCTCTTTATCTTCCAGCAAGTCTAAATATCCATTTTTTTCCTTTGGAAACAGACAATGGGTTCTGAAAATCATTCATCGGGATTACAGTTGGCAGTGGGAGGAAATTCCTCCTTTCCAGGGAGTCATTCTTCAACCTTCAGATCAGACTGTTTTATTTCCATCTGTTCAGCATCACATGATGTCCCAATGAGTGATAGAACTGACTCCTCCTTCTAAGGTGGGAAGGGGGTTTATTCAAGGATGTTCCTATTCCCAAAGAAAGAATATGCTTGGAAACCAGTTCTAGACAGTTCTTTCCTTAAACATGTTTGTGATAGTGTCCAAATCCAAAATGATGTCACTTCACAGTCTCTTGCCTAGTCTTCTTCTTCCTTCAGGTTTCCTAGTAACACTAGACTTAAAAGATGCTTATCATCACATTTCTATTCATCCAGACTTCAGGTGTTTCTTAAGGTTCTGTATGTCTGCATCACATTATCGGTTTTATCCCTTACCCTTTGGACTATCCACTGCACCAAGCTTGTTTGTAAAGTGTTTAGCTCCAGTAATAGGCTACAGGGTATCCACATTTTCTGAATTTAAATGACTTGCTTATTTTTGCAGTCCTTTTTCAAAATGTCAGGAATCTCTTTCTCTCTTCAGTGAGAGATCTCTTGTACAAGCTGGGATTCCAAAAGAACATTCAAAAGTTTTTCTTGACTCCTTCATACAGGATTGGGTTTCTGGGATGTCAGCTAGACACCTCAGTTCAAAGAGCTTTTCTTCCTCAGGAAAAAAATAGATTTTTATTTAGATGTATTTCTAAGGTTTCCCACTCAGACATTGATCACTGTGAGGGAATACCACAGTATTTGGGGTCTCATTGCATCTATGATTCTCAAAATGCCCATGGCAAGACTGCACATAAGAAAGATACAGTGGTATCTGAAATCTCTATGGTCCCCATATCAACACCCTTTATCTTTTCATATCCCAGTACTGGGGTTTCTGAGAAGACAAGACACTTTGTGAAGACAGCAGATATCCTTAAATCAAGGTCTCCCCTTCCTGTTCCAAAGCACTCAGTCACCGCAGATATTTCAGACTTTGCTTGGGGAGCAGTTTCAGGAGAAATGAAAGTACAGGTGATGCTTGCGCTGATCAAAGCCCTCAAGTCTCTGAAATATATTGGTCCCTGGGATCTCTTCATGTGGTTACACACAATAATAACACAGTGATGTACATCAAAAATCAAGGGGGAAACAGGTCATACTCCCTTGCATGCTAGCCATATTAGGTTGGGATATAGCTTCACAGCGCAGTTTCATTCTACAGGCATCCTACATTCTGTCAGTTCAAAAGTGTGTGGCAGACAAGCTGACCAGGATCAGAGCAGACCCACATGAATGGAAGTTAGATCCAGGGGTCTTCCAATATTTAGATAAATACAATAAATATGAACAGCAAACTCCACAAAGGCAAAAACAGAGTGAATTTTCACATCAGTTTATTTGGTACCTCAGCTTTTCGCCCCCAAAGAATATTCACATTATAGTGTACTAACAATTAACCCCTAACAATTAAGTTAAACAATTACAATACCATTAACTCTAAGTGATATTATTCAAACAACCATTTTTAAAGAGATAACACATCATTCTTTTCTTTATAACAATTTCTACTTCTAAAATATATTATATCCAGTACTTATAAAGTTAGGTTGCTGTCAATGTTCATTCCCCTGGGTTGTAAAGTTTTAAAGTTTATAATCAACCTGCACTCTAATCTAATTCTTCTTTAAAATTTCCCTCATATCTCAAAAGGAGGGAATTACAGGAGGCACATTTGAAATTAGATAACCTTGTTTTTCGCCAAGCGGATAAAGGGAGAAACTGGGTTATAATGAATAAGATGGATTATGAAAAGATGGCAATGGATTTAATTGGGGGTCAGTAGTGAATATACTGAATTGTATGAAAATCCAAGGTTCATATTTAATGAGGAATTGTTTGAAATACTGGAGAGAGGAGAAAGGTTAGGTTTTTCACCAATAAGGATGTACAAAAACTGTTTAAAAAGGAACCGTCTTCTTCTCTTTCAACTGTTCCCGTTAGGGTCGCCACAGCAGATCATCTGTTTCCATTTCTTCCTGTCCTCTGCATATTGCTCTGTCACACCAACCACCTGCATGTACTCTCTCACCATGTCCATAAACCTTATCTTAGGGATTCCTCTTTTCCTCTTACCTGGCAGCTCTATCCTTAGCATCCTTTTCCCAATATACCCATCATCCCTCCTCAGCACATGTCCAAACCAACGCAATCTTGCCTCTCTGACTTAATCTCCAAACTGTCCAATCTGAGTTGTCCCTCTAATATACTGATTCCTAATCCTGTCCATCCTTGTCGTACCCAGTGCAAATCTTAACATCTTTAACTCTGCCACTTCCAGCTCTGACTCCTGCCTTTTTGTCAATAACACCGTCTCCAACCCATACAACATAGTTGGTTTCACTACCCTCTTGTAAACCTTCACTTTCATTCTTACTGGTACCTGTCTGTCACAAATCACTCCTGACACTCTTCTCTACCCATTCACCCTGCCTGTACTCTCTTCTTCACCTCTCTTCCACACTCACCATTACTATGAACTGTTGATCCCAAGTACTTAAACTCATCCACCTTCACCAACTCTACTCCCTGCATCCTCACCATTCCTCTATCCTCCCTCTCATTCACACACGCATATTCTGTCTTAGTCCTGATGACCTTCATTGCTCTCCTCTCTAGAGCATATCTCCACCTCTCCAGGGTCTCCTCAACCTGGTCCCTACTCTCACTACAGATCACAATGTCATCTGCAAACTTCATAGTCCATGGGACCTCCTGTCCGATCTCGTCTGTCAACCTGTCCATCACCATTGCAAATAAGAAAGGGCTCAGAGCTGATCCTTGATGTAATCCCACCTCCACCTTAAATGGATCTGTCACTCCCACTGCAGACTTCACCACTATCACACTATCCTTGTACATATCCTGTACCACTCTCACATACTTCTCTGCCGCTCCTGACTTCCTCATACAATACCACAACTCCTCTCTAGGCACCCTATCATATGCTTTCTCCAAGTCCACAAAGACACAATGCAACTCCTTCTGACCTTCCCTATATTTCTCCATCAACAGTCTCAGAGCAAACATCGCATCTGTAATGCTCTTTCTCGGCATGAAACCATACTGCTGATCTCTAATCATCATCTCCCTTCTTAACCTAGCTTCCACTACACTTTCCCATAATTTCAAGCTGTGACTGATCAGTTTTATCCTTCTGTAGTTACTACAACTCTGCACATCACCCTTATTCTTAAAAATAGGTACCAAAACACCTTTTCTCCACTCCTCAGGCATTCTTTGACTTTTCAAGATTTCAGTAAACAATCTGGTTAAGAACTCCACTGCCATTTCTCCTAAGCACCTCCATGGTTCCACTGGTATGTCATCTGGACCAACAGTCTTTCCATTCTTCATCCTCTTCATAGCTGTCCATACTTCCTCATTGCTAATCTGTTTCACTTCCTTATTCACTATCCCCACACATCATCCAACCTTCTCTCTCTCTCATTCTCTTCATTCATCAGCCCCTCAAAGTACTCTTTCCATCTGCTCTACACACTCTCCTCACTTGTGAGTACGTTTCCCTCACTATCCTTTATCACCCTTACCTGCTGCACATCTTTCCCAGCTTGGTCCCTCTGTCTAGCCAATTGGTACAGGTCCTTTTCTCCCTCTTTAGTGTGCAACCTTTCAAACAACTCCCCATATGCCTTATCCTTAGCCTTCACCACCTCTCTCTTTGCCATGCTCCTCATCTCCTTATACTCCTATCTGCTTTCTTCATTTCTCTGACAATCCAACTTCTTCTTCGCCAGCCTATTCCTCTGTACACTCTCCTGTACTTCCTCATTCCACCAACAGGTCTCCTTGTCCTCCTTCCTCTGTCCAGATGTCACATCAAGCACCTCTCTAGCTGTATCCCTTACCATCTCTAATGTAATTACCCAGCTATTCATTTAAAAAGGAACCTAGGGACCTGAAATTTTATGCATTGCCAAAAATTCATAAAAATGTATATTCCCCACCAGGTAGACCCACAGTTTATATGATTGGTTCATATATAGAACATGTGGAAATGTTTTTGGATTTCCATTTAAAAAATATTTAAAAAGAGTACCAGCACATATAAAGAATACAAGAGAATTATGTGAAAAACGAAGATTAAGTGGCAAAAGGATTATTTTTGGGCCACGGTAGATGTAAGTTCTTTATATACTAATACTGAGACAAGGAGAGGCCTGGAAGCTATGGGAAAAGTAATGGGAGAAGGACCTCGATCTTCTTTCATTCTATTTTATTAGAATTTTGTTTGACACACAGTTACTTTAGATGGGGAAACAGGTACTTTTTGCAGAACAAGATACAGCAATGGGGTTGCATTTGCACCCTCATATGCTATAGTATACATGGGTGAGTTTGAGAAATAATTTGTATATCAAAACCAGTTTTTTACCAATAATGTGATATATTTTGGCAGATTTATAGATGATTTCATATTTATATGCAGGGGTGAACAGGAGACATTTGGTGAGTTTATAACAGATTTAAACAACACAAGTCATGGTTTAAAATTTGTGTATGAAATGAATCCAAGAAACAAGTGCCAGGGAACGTTGATACACGGTTCAGATAGTTTATTCCACAGAAGTTAAAAATCACAAAGAGTGTTCAGACCAGCAGTGTACTGTGTTAACGCTCTTAACATCAACACTTCAAATATGCGTTTTCGTCCTCACACATAGGACTTCATCAGACAATATGCTTCAATTAAAACACCTTTAAATAGAAAATGAATTGAATATAATTAAATTAATTATCCACAGAACTTTCTCTATTAGTTCAAACAAACCAATCATTGTACATAATTCATGAATATTAATGCCTATCGTGTTAAAGTGCAGCAGTGCTTCATATTTTAAAAATATGTTTTAAAATATTCCATTGTTATCTATTCATTGTTAAAAACTAACATGAATTTAATATTTCAAATAGTTGAATACAATTTTCAAATATTAAATAAATATATATGCAATAAATAAATACTTGATTAAAATACATTCAAACTTTAAAATTTCCTATGTTATGCTTGGGAACTGGCTTTGTGCGTGTGGTAAATAGTTCCATCTATTGTCCATATCCAGAATTACACTACAATTTATTAGCTCTTATTTTAAGTAAAGGAGAAATTGTTAGAAAGTCATTAATCCCTGGTTTAGTGTTGGAATCTAGGTTGACCTGCCACCACAGCTCCCTACTTTCCAAAATTTCCTCCCATAGGCCACCCCTAATATCTGGCTTAATTTGATCCAACACATAAAATTCAAACTTGTATTCAGAACATGTCATGGTATGTTTATATAGTGCATTAGTGTTTTTAGCTTTCAGAATGTCATAATTGTGTTCATATATTCTTCGTTTTAAACATCTTTCCGTTTTACCCACGTAAAATGACTGACATTTCTGACAAATAGCAATATAAACGACCCCTTTGCTCTCACAATTATAATAGTTCCTACTTTTTAACCATCTCTTTCTGCTTTCTATATATATTTCCTCCTTATTCATAATATATGGGCATTGTTGGCATCTGCCACATTTTTATGTCCCAATCCTCCCAATCCTCCCAATCCTCCCTTTATTTCCTTTACTTATTTTCCCACTACTCCTTTCTAGTATCTTACCTAAACAGTTCCCCTTGCAAAATTTGTGGATTTTAAAACTAAGCACATTTGGGTCAATAATAAATTGATTCTTAAAGATTCCTGGGACTTTTTGGGAGAATTAAACCAGGATATGTACAGGGATGACATTTTGTTCATTACTATAGAAGTCATTGACTTGTTTGGATGTATACCACATTCTGAGGGGATGGTTAATTTTGAGGAGACTGTGTTCAATGATGAAAACCTGAGTTTGGATGATAAGATAGCAAGTGTGATACTCATGGATACAGTTTTAAAATATAATTTTATTATGTTCAATGGTGAATATTACCAGCAGAAGACGGGAGTATCTATGGGGGCGGCTTGTGCCCCCACATATGCTAATATCGTCTTGTCCAAATGGGAAGAGCAGTACATCATCAATTGCAGGTTCAAAGAATCATGGACAATATACCATAGATTTTTGGATGATATTGTCATCTTTTGGATAGGTAGTCAATCAAGATTTCTAGAGTTTATGGAATATATCAACCAAACTACTAAGTTTTTGAATTTCACATACACTATTAGTACTGACTCTTTGAAATATTTGGATATAGAAATATATAAAAGGGCAGGTAAATTTGAGAGTAAGGTATTCAGAAAGGATACATATGTGAATTCATTTTTACACTATGACAGCGCCCACCCCTTACACAGCAAGAGAAACATTGTAAAAGGACAATTTGTAAGGGGTTCAAGAATGACATCAAATGATTTGGATTTCAAAGATGAATGCAGGACCCTAACTAATATGTTTATAGAACGTGGATACCCAATGGATTTTGTAGAGAAGTTAAGCAAAGAAGTAGAGGGTGGAAGGTTGGACAGATTTAAACCAATACTAGGTAAGGGGAATGATAATAATCCTGAAATGGGTAAAATCCCTGCTGAAAGTAGGAAAAAGAAAAATGAACAAGATACCTACAGGAGAAGTTTGGTAGTAGAATATAACAATCCTAACTTTAAATTAAGAGAGATTTTTAATAAGGAATGGAGTAAATTCAGCTCCTTAACTGATATAGAGGAAATATCTAGAATGGAACCAAAAATAGTTAATAAAAATTCATCAAATTTAGGTAAGATACTAGAAAGGAGTAGTGGGAAAATAAGTAAAGGAAATAAAGGGAGGAATGGGACATATAAATGTGGCAGATGCCAACAATGCCCATATATTATGAATAAGGAGGAAATATATATAGAAAGCAGAAAGAGATGGTTATAAAGTAGGAACTATTATAATTGTGAGAGCAAAGGGGTCGTTTATATTGCTATTTGTCAGAAATGTCAGTCGTTTTACGTGGGTAAAACGGAAAGATGTTTAAAATGAAGAATATATGACCACAATTATGACATTCTGAAAGCTAAAAACACTAATGCACTATATAAACATACCATGACATGTTCTGAATACAAGTTTGAATTTTATGTGTTGGATCAAATTAAGCCAGATATTAGGGGTGGCCTATGGGAGGAAATTTTGGAAAGTAGGGAGCTGGGGTGGCAGGTCAACCTAGATTCCAACACTAAACCAGGGATTAATGACTTTCTAACAATTTCTCCTTTACTTAAAATAAGAGCTAATAAATTGTAGTGTAATTCTGGATATGGACAATAGATGGAACTATTTACCACACACACAAAGCCAGTTCCCAAGCATAACATTGGAAATTTTTAAGTTTGAATGTATTTTAATCAAGTATTTATTTATTGCATATATATTTATTTAATATTTGAAAATTGTATTCAACTATTTGAAATATTAAATTCATGTTAGTTTTTAACAATGAATAGATAACAATGGAATATTTTAAAACATATTTTTAAAATATGAAGCACTGCTGCACTTTAACACGATAGGCATTAATATTCATGAATTATGTACAATGATTGGTTTGTTTGAACTAATAGAGAAAGTTCTGTGGATAATTAATTTAATTATATTCAATTCATTTTCTATTTAAAGGTGTTTTAATTGAAGCATATTGTCTGATGAAGTCCTATGTGTGAGGACAGCATATTTGAAGTGTTGATGTTAAGAGCGTTAACACAGTACACTGCTGGTCTGAACACTCTTTGTGATTTTTAACTTCTGTGGAATAAACTATCTGAACCGTGTATCAACGTTCCCTGGCACTTGTTTCTTGGATTTGTAGTTTTTTGAAGTGCTACTACACTTTTTTGGTTCGTGTATGAAATGAATACTAAAAGGATTATGCATCTGGATGTGGAATTGTATGTGGAAGATGATTGCCACATACAATTTAGACCCTAAAGAAAAGAAACTGCAGTTAATAATTTCTTATATGCAGAAAGCATGCATCCCCCACATTTGATTAAGGCCCTACCTTTGGGTGAGATGAAATGGGTTTTCTGGAATAAATCAGAGGAAAGATTTAAGCAGGAAGTTCTGGAAGAAACTATGGCAAGATTAAGATATAGATGTTACCCTGAAAACCTTTTAGCTAATGCTAGGAAAATAGTTTTGGGTGAAAGGAAGGAAATGAAAAAAGAAAACCTATATGGTGATAGATGTGTCAGGGAAAGTTTTACTAGGATGCACAATAAAACGTTAACCGATGGAAAGTAAAAAATAATACTTTATTCGACCAGTATAAACTCTTAAGCATAAAGCTTAGGCATTAAGCGCTTTCATCCACAATAGTGGACTTCTTCAGAATGCCATAATGCATAACAAACAAGAATTTAAAACTTTTTGGCGCCAATCCCGCCTACATTCCATTTCATCTTAAAGTCATATACCTCTGGTATATCATAAATCAACATACATAAATTCAATAGTAGTATGCAATATAGGCTTCAACCAATTAGCTTATAATAAAAGTATCACTATCTGCTGTCTTAAAAATATATTAATAAATACCTATTCATCAAATGCACATATGTATATAATAAAATATGAAAAGATATATTATAAAACGAAAACTGTTTAAATAAAATGACAAATATTATACATATAAAATATAAAAATATAACTTAATGAACATTCCTAATGGATATCGTTAAATAATATCAACTCTCAAAACCTATACATATATAATTCAGACTAACACATACATCATATAGGCGATATACACTCACATAAGGTAGCAGATTAAATAGATGCACAACTACTATAAAAACTCATCCTTACATGTAATACACTCTATCTTAGATCTAAGATAGGTTTTATGGTAAAATAGTCATTAAGACCTGGTTTACTACCAGCATCTGTAAAAATCTGCCAAATTACTTCTTTACGGCTTAATAAAGCTTTGTAGTTTGCACCCATTATGTTAATTGTAACCTGATCAATAATGCCAAACTTGAAATGATGTTTGTCACCATAATCAAATATATGCCTACTAAGGGCATTATTCATATCCTTGGTCCTTATAGAATATAGATGATCATAAATACGTTTCTTAAAGGGCCATTCGGTCTTACCAATATAATAACTAGAGCAAGACATGCATTTCACTAAATAGATAATATTTTTCGTGTTACAATTGCCCTTTCTAAATTTTATTATGGTCCTATTAACGTTTTCTAGTATAATTTCTTCTTTTTCCAATATGGCATAACATTGGTTACAAGAACCACATTTTTTTGTGCTACCGTACTTAATAATTCCTCTATTTAAGGAAGAAAGTTGCTCAAGCTTCCTTTTGATGTTACAACCTGTTTTATATACAAATAACGGGGTCTTACCCACAGATTGATATACGTCGTCATCTATTATTAACATATTCCAATGGTTCTTTATGATATTTTTTATAAATTCAACATAGGGAGAATATTCTAAAATACAAGCTCTCACAAATTTATTATTAGTATCCTTAGATTCATTAATTATTAATTTTCTTCCTAATACCGGTAAATATTTCTTACCCCATTGTTCTAATATGTATGATGAGATATTATTTAACATCACTTATGGGTAGCATCTGTTGCTAAACATGTCCTTAATACATTCTATTTCTAATGCAACGTCATTAAATTCCAAAGTCATCCGTGCTACACAGATGCACTGACCCTTGAATATACTTGACAACATCTTACATGGGTGACAACTAGTGTAGTCTAAATAACTATTTGAAAATGTTTTCTTTCTATGTATATTTGATTTGAAACCTTTACTCGTCTTAGTTATGAGAATTTCCAAATAAGCGATGCTATCAGTATCATGTGTATATGTAAATTTTAAAAAACAACTAGAGTTGTTCAAAAATGTCATCAGGGAATCCACACTTACTTTGTCTCCATCCCATAGTACGAAAATGTCATCCAAAAAATGCGAATAATAAATTACATTTCTATAATATGTACTATTGAATAATTGTGTGGTTTCCCACTCTAACATTACTAAATTTGCATATATGGGAGTGCAAGCCGCTCCCATGCCAATGCCCCTCAGTTGTTTGAAGTACTCTACTTCAAACTGTATATAATTATAATCAAGGACTAAAGACATTAATTCCATAATTACCGTTATTCGACCCCAATCTAGGTCTGAATATTTGATCAAACTATTACAAAAATATTCAAGACCGATTTCCTTAGGAATACTAGAGAAAAGGTCAATGACATCTATAGTTAAAAAAGTACAGTTCTCAGTGTGTCATTTGTAAGTTTAGCTAAAAATGACCATGAGTCCTTGACTAAATGTTCTATATTTTGGTAAATTGGTTTAAGCCATCTATCAATTGCAACACCAACACGATAAGTCTTAGAGCGATTACCCGATATTATAGGGTGGAACGGAGGATGATCTATATTTTTATGAATTTTAGGTATCCCTGCTATACATGTTAATGTCGGATATTCCACCTTTATGTAATCATAAATATCCTTAGTAATACGTTGATCTAAAAATAATTCTTCAATACACATATCAATCCGTTTATACCCGATGTTAATCTCATTTAGGGATATGGATTCATAATTACCTGAATCATGTAATATCTTATAAATATCATTAATATAATCATAAGTGTTATACAACATGACACCGCCACCTTTATCAGGTTTCATGACTCTAAGGTCATGATTCATGGTTAATTCTGCCAAGGAATTCCTCTTGTTCACATTTAAATTGTGTTGAACAGTCATTTTTCTAAAATGTCTATTACTACTATAAATATCCTTAATCACTGCCTTTTCAAAAAGTCCTATATTAGGATGTGTGGGAGGTATAAAAGAACTATTCTTTTTAAGATCAACTTTCTTATGCTCATTAGTATTACCAAAACACATGGTTAAATTCAATTTACGTGTAAATAATTTAATTTCAATAATTGTATCTATCAAATTAAAGGCAGGAGTAGGTACAAATTTCACACCTTTTGCTAAAAGAGTAAAATGTTCAGGTCACAGTTCCATATTAGTATAATTATAGATGTTAAAATTGTTGTAACTACTTACAATGTCACTGTGAACTATAATATTGCCTTCTAATGAATCACAGTTAAGATGTAATGTATTGTCATTAATCTATCTACGCCTGTGTGTTAATAGTAATTCGGTCTCTGTTTCCTCGACTTCCATCCTCTTCTTTGCTTTACATAACCCCCATAATGTCTGTCCTTGAAAAAATGTTTTCCTTTGTAAAAATTTCCTCCCCTATATTCGTGAGTAGTATAAGCTTTATCATCATGTTCCCATTCATTATCCCTACTTCTTTTATTGTAAACATTAATAGTATCACCATTTTTAAAATTCTTCCAAATATAGGCAGAATTATTTTCATACTGCATAGTATCTCTCCTCATCTTTTTATTCTTCTTAATAAAAATATTATTAGCTTTTTTTCTGCATATGAAAATTGCTTATCATATAGTTCCTTCCACTGAGGAAATAATAAATCATTCACAATGGAACTATTTAATTTCTCAACCTCATCAACTAAGTTACTTAATTTTTCATCATTTTTACTAATTAACATTCTCATAAAATCCAAACCAAAACCATCAAATAATTTGTTAAAGTCCTGTATATTTTTTCCATCCATGACAATACCCATCGGGACTTTAAAAAAACGAAGTCCCATAGGTACAATTTTTAAATCAATACATTTATTCAGGTAGGCATTGTCAATTTTTAGACCTTTTATAGAAATTAACTTCTTACCCAACACATAAATCAAGTCTTTTAGAGTCTCTTTAGTTGAAGTTACATTAGATGTAGCTTTAGATGTACATTCATTAATAAAATCTAAATTTTTTGCTAAAAAGCCATTAAGTTGATTAATTCCATGTCCAACACTAGTAGATGTTACCCCCTTATTTTTCGGACTAGAACTGTTAGGTACTGTGCCCTGCAATGTCTCAGCCTTTTTATGGGTAACAGCCGAATATGTTCGCATCTCCATCGGGCGCTTAGGTTTAGCGCCCCCTCGTTCATAATCGTCTTTGGTCTTAAATAAAGAAAAATCAAAAGTATAGTCCCTGTCAAAATTAAGACTTAAATTAGACTTATCGACCCTTAAATTAGTTTCAGATATAGACTTCTCATTTAAATATTTATGTCCAGAACCTTGTCCATTAGGAATGTCAATAACAACTACATTACTACTATCAGCGCCAACCGTCGGGGCTGAATCCACTCTATTTGTACGCCTATCCTCCGCGTGTGTCACCATCTCTCTTAACCTGTTGATTTCTTCTCTTAAAATATTTATTTCAGATCGCAAACATAACATTTCCTCTCGGTCATTTCCAACATTCGGTGAACCGTTCGTAACATCCATAATGACAACTTAAGCAGATAAACACCAGTCACGGCAACAACAGAAAATAGTCCAACAAACTAGCTGGTGTATAATAGGATGCACAATAAAACGTTAACCGATGGAAAGTAAAAAATAATACTTTATTCGACCAGTATAAACTCTTAAGCATAAAGCTTAGGCATTAAGCGCTTTCATCCACAATAGTGGACTTCTTCAGAATGCCATAATGCATAGCAAACAAGAATTTAAAAACTTTTTGGTGCCAATCCCGCCTACATTCCATTTGATCTTAAAGTCATATACCTCTGGTATATCATAATGTTATTCAGGAGAGACAGGAGCAAGAGAACTTGTATTTTGTGATAATATTTTCACCATTTAGCCAGAGAGTTGAGAAAATAATTAGGAACTTCTGGTATATGGTGAAGGAGGATGGTAATGTAGGATCTATTTTCCCTGAACATATAACCTTTTCCTATGGTAGATATGCTAATCTAAAGGAAATATTAAGTAGGCATGGGGAAAAAATAAAAAGTGTAGGTAGAACAGGAATGTGGCCATGTGGTAAATGCAGAGTGTGTGTAATAGGGTTAAAAATCTGGATGGGAGAGAAATTAATGGGAAGAGATATAAGGCTTGGGAAGGTTATACATGTAACTCACAGGGTATTATCTATATTATAGGTTGTACATGTGACAAGGTGAAATTGTATATTGGGCAGATGAAAAAGAAGGTTAGGGTAAGAATTTTAGAGCACTTAAAGGATATTAGAAATAAGAACAGCTTTAGTCCAGTAGCTGAACACTTCTTATCAACACATGGGGGCAGTAACACAGGGATGTTTTTCAGTATTTTGGCTCGTCCAATTTTGAGATATAGGGGAAATTTTAAAGACGAATTAGATAGATTAGAGTGCAGGTTGATTATAAACTTTAAAACTTTACAACCCAGGGGGATGAACACTGACAGCAACCTAACTTTGTAAGTATTGGATATAATATATTTTAGAAGTAGAAATTGTTATAAAGAAAAGAATGATGTGTTATCTCTTTAAAAATAGTTTTTTGAATAATATCACTTACATTTAATTGTATTGTAATTGTTTAACTTAATTGTTAGGGGTATAAAGGAAGGGTGTACTATAATGTGAATATTCTTTGAAGGTGAAAAGCCGAGGTACCAAATAAACTGATATGAAAATTCACTCTGTTTTTGCCTTAGTTAAGTTTGCTGTCCATATTTATTGTATTTATCTTATGTGAAGTGAAGGAAAATAGTGGTTGTTTCATTTGTCTTCCAAGATTTAATCCATCTGTGAGGAGTTCCTCAATTACAGCTCTTTGCTGCCTCTCTGAACAATCAACTGGCAAAATTCTGTTCCAGGACTCTATGCAAGAAGGCCTGGAAGACAGATGCCTTTTCTTTTCTGAATGTTCCTGTATGTATTTTCATTAATATCCAGAGTACGTCAGAAGATTCAGAATGAAGCCTCCAAGTTCACTATGGTGACTCCCTTCTGGCCCAGGTAATGTGGTTCCCCCTTCTTTTGGAAATGGCCAGGGCAATTATCACAAGCTTCCTCACAGAATGGATCTCCTCACACAAGAACAAGGTTGTTTGATACACCCCAACATCAGCCATCTTCAACTGACTGCCTGAATGATAGGGTCTTAATTCCATTTAGGCACCTGTTTTATGAGGCTGTGCAGTAGGTACTAACACAGGCAAAAAAAATCTGCTACTAGAAAATCACATATTAGTAAATGGAAAGGTTTTCTAGTTGGTGCAAACAATATAACCAGCATCCATTCAGGGCTATTTGTTCTCTAGTTTTACTATATTTGTGTGAGTTACTGTCTGATGGCCTTTTTTATTCCTCTATCAAGGTTCACTTATTGACTATTTCAGCATGTCTGCCCATGCATCCTCCTCTTTCAAGACAGTCACATGTCAAAATGTTCTTGAAAGGGGTTTTGCATAAGACACCTTCAAGTAAACTGGTGGCCTGTCTGTGGGATCTTAATTTTATGTCAGAGAAACTAACACATGCTCCATTTGAAACAAACTAATCTGGCTGACTTGAGGTTCTTAATGTGGAAAACAGTTTTATTCATTGCTATAACCTCTGCAAGAAGGGTATTTGAGTTTCAAGTTCTTATGGTGAGCCAACCTTACCTCATTTTCCACAAGGACAGGGTTTTTTTAAGAACTAAACCTTCTTTTCTGCCTAAAGCATATTCAAATTTACCTTACGCCAGAATATCCATCTCTTCATTTCCTTTTCTGAACCTAAAAATGATGGACAAAGGATACTCTATACCTTGGATATCCACAGGCAACTCTGGTACTATCCTGACAGAACTAAATCTTTCAGATCATCAGATCTATTCTTTATTTCTTGTGAAGGCAAGAAGAAGGGGCAACCATATCAAAACAGACTATTTCCAAATGATGTCTAAAGCTATTACCTTTTTCTATACTCACCACAACAAATCTATTCCAGGCAGGATCAAGCTCCACTGTACAAGGCCCTTGGCTTCCTCTATGGATTTTTTGGAAAGGGTTGGTTTCTAGAAGAATTCTAGAACCTGCTACTTTGTCCACTGTGCATACTTTTACAAAATACTATAAGCTGGATTCCTTCTCTAGGTCTAGATCATGCATTGCTAGGACCTTTCTTCAGGGGCTCCTGGACCCTTCTCCTTCCACTTCCAAAATATAGTTAACTATGGTAATTTACCTATATTGCAAAAGATACTGTAGCAGAGATCAATATGAAGAACATGTGGACATTTATTTTTTGTTATTCCTAGCCTTGTCCTTTCAGGGTCAGTCTTCCTTTGTCTGCTGGCAGGAAAGCTATGAAGGGCTTTGTACCCAGACTTGTCTTTTAGTCAGCTCAGCTCAAGCTGCTTAACAGTTTGGGTATGTTGAAGGAGCCCTGAAGTTTTGGAATGAAGCTGGCCAGCTCTTATATCATTGGTAGGATATAACTCATATAGTTAATGCTAGTGAAACAGTGATCATTCGAAAATCTACTTTTATGGTAAGTTCAACTTACACAACTGTACTTTTTTTTTTTTTTTAAATAGAGACATTCCAGAACCACTACATTAACAAGAAAAACATGAGAATACATTCATTCATCCTAAAAACCCTCCTCCTTAGTCTTTGTACATTTGGATTACCCAGTTATTCAAAGCCATTTGTCATGTTTTTTTTTTTGCAAGCATAACAATGTAGTATTAGGCTTATTAATTCAGAGCAGAAATAATGTTTAAAGACCTGTAGCATATTTTAACATTAACTTAAATCCTGTATCAGCAGCTGCTAGGATACTAGATATTGCATTTTCATTTACACTTGGACACAAAATTTTGGTTGAAGTTCCACATTCCGTAACTGCCTTGTTATTATAAAGAGACTGAGTACTTAACATTTCAGCCTTTGAATACTGCATCTTTAATTCTAACAGGGGCTGAAAAACTGCCTTACTACTGTGTACTTATTTTTTAACCATGGGTTTTCAACTACATCTGACTTGACAGATACCCAGAACTCATCCTATTTGCAGGCAGATCCTGTATTCACAGAGAAGATAGCTCACTCATGGCATCATTTTCTATTGGCACTACAGATCAAATCCTACTTAGAAGACAATTAAATGTAAATGTGCCTGCTCAAGTTAAAGAACTCATAGCTATTACTAAAACTTGCAAACTAACAATGGACAAAACGGTTAATGTTTTCACAAACTCACGTTATGCTTATGTGGTAATCTATAATTTAGGACAAATACAGGAGGAAAGAGGATATCTGACATCATCAGATTCTGTTGTAGAAAATATACTTTTGCAGCTCAATTGTTAGATACACTCTTATTACCAAAATGTACTGCATACAAGACTGCTGTTTCTTACATTTAAATGAGAATTCTCTTGCAGATATTGTTACCAAACAGACTGCACATGATAACTCTGTTTGGGTTTTCATTTTGCAACCATTTCAAACTGAATATCATTACAACACATATTCCCCTGGTTTTAATAAACTCTGTGTTGGAATAGTGTAATTCCTACATTGAGTGTATTGTGGCCATGTCTGCAGCTCCCCCTAAGCAGCACACCATACATATTATTGAAGGCTCAGTACTGAGGGAGACCTGTGAACACGGTTACTGAATCAGTGCTAGAGGGTGTGTTACATACACTCCACACTGTGAAAGTGCCATACGGCACTACAATATAACATAAAGTGTCCTCAGAGACTTATTTATACAGTAATTTATGTATTTCACATAGGGGGGTGTTACAGTGTCCGTAACACACACACCCCCCGTGCAATGTCAAAGTGCCATATGGCACTAAAACATTAAAGAACGTGTCCTAGGACACTTATTTATAATTTTATTTATAGTGATGTCACATGGGATGAGTTACAGTGTCCGTAACACCCCCCCGTGCAATGTCAAAGTGCCACATGGCACTAAAACATTAAAGAAAGAGTCCTCGGATACTTATTAATAATTGGTAGATATAGTTTACACAGGAAGTGTGCTACAGTGTCAGTAACACACCCTCTGTATTGTCAGAATGCCGTAAGGCACAGAAATCAAATGTGCAAATGTGACTTTCCCTTTTATGCTTATTTATTTAGTTTTATTTATTTATTTTTTTTATTTTTGTCAAGTTTAAGCATTGTTGAGGGTGTTTATGTGGCACGGCGCATTGCTCAGCAGAGCTTAAATGTAACAAAAAGCTATATAGAAATCTATAGCTGAAATCTGCACAGCTGAGTTAGCTGAATGGTTAGAGTCATGACTTCATGTGCAGTAGGTGCATGGTTTGAATGCCATGGCAGGCCATTCAGCTTTTACATCGGAAAGCATTACTATTTATATTTATATTTTTTTAATTGCTGTAGCTATTGATATTTGTCAACCAGGTTAGTGCAGCTGCTCCAGAATCCCAGTGTCAGTGGTGATATGAGATGAAAACCTCCAGTTAAACACAAGTGTCCAATACAGTTCAATCACACACCAAGGTAATATAATTAAAGTACATTAAAGTGAGGTCATGTAAAGTAAAATATAAACACATAATAATAAAGTATCGATAATGAGTAATTAATATCAATATATATTTGTCTTATTATGTAAAAGTCTTGTTTGCCTTTAAATAATTTTGCTAAGTACTGCTAAGCCAAGCTAAGCAATGCTTAAACAGGATCTGTCTTAGCAATAGTTAGCAATGCTCAGTTCCCTTTAGCTGGTTTGAGCATTGCTAAGTAGTCCCATTCTAAGCAGTCCTCAGCTAAGCTAAGTGGGTTTGCACACTGCTAAGCAGTGCTAAGCATGTGCCACTTTAAGCACTACTCAGCTAAGCTTGCCGGGTTTGTGCACTGTTGAGCTTTGCTTAGCATTTTTAAAAATGGCCCAATGGCAGCAAAGGGCAGGAAAATAGCCTTATTTAAGCTGCATGGGTGGGACTATAGCCAGAACCTTTTAGAGTTTGACCCATGCAGGAACTATGGCAGGAATTGGAGACAGTGCACACCTTCGGGTATAGCACTGGGGCATGTTGGAGTCCAGGGTCATGGTTGGACTCCTAATGAAAGACCATGATGCCAGATTGCTGCTGGGCCTGTACCAGGGCTCTGAATACAAGTCTGAAGCCTGGGACCGTCTGCCATGTGAGCTCACCAATGCACACACTGGTGAGCAGGTGCATCATCATTATGATGACCTGAAGTGGAGGAAGGTGATGCTCTTGGCCCAGTGGATCCAAGATGCTTAGGATGGGAATGCCCCAGAAGTCTGTAAGTATATGAACCATTGCTTTATGAAATTCTAGTATGAATATGTGATAGACAGATACGCATAATGGTTTGTTTCCCTTCCCACAGCTGCAGAGGAGAGGATTCACAATGTAGAGGCCCATGCAGGGCACATAGCATGGATGCGCCAACAGTGTGGTGAGTACAGATCTATCTTGCAATATATAGTACAATAAATAAGAAGGAGTACATTGTTTACTGCTGCTGAGTATAGTGTGTCCTGAGACTACTGCAATAAATGTGTTCTTAACCCACATTGATATAACAGAGTAATGCCAGGTACTGTGCAATACAGATGAAGGCATCAAACAAGTTATTATTGATGAAAGAAAGCTAATACTGTATTAATAGTGTGTAAGAATGACAGAAGTATATACTGTATTAATACTCAGGATCTTGTAATAAAGTGCATCATGACTGAAACTGTGAAGATAATAAATGACATCCATTCATCATCTACACGATATGTAGTACAACTGAAGTCAGAATTCTGAATGTAATAAACCACCATATCATGTCACCCTCAATAAAGTTCTTTCCACTAACTGTTTTGTCTGTTCTGGTCTGTTGTTGAAGAAATACAATGGTACAGGTGCTCCAAAACAAATATGGCTATGACACCATGAAGTGAGTGAAATTTGGCTGATAAAAAACTGTTATGCTAAAGTGTAGATGTGGAGCTGTACAACAAATACAATGCAATTTGATATATGTTCTGCACTAAGATCTGAACCTTTAATAATAATGTGTAATGTATTATAGTGTGTTTCCCTCAGGATTGCATTTCAGTTATACGTATTCCTGAATGTAGGTACACTGATGCAGGCAAGTATGAGACCATAACAGCTGGAGACTCAAATATAGCATGTGCAAATGTATATGAGTCAGGTATGCAACCCAGCACTCCAATATTGTCTGCACAGATCACACATATTCACAACCAGTAGGAGTTAAATGTGTACACCTGCATTCCAAGTATTAATACACAGTTCTCCTACTAACTCTGTCATGCACAAATCTCATGCATGTATGTTCAACTGTCACTGCAGTCTTCTGTGACACTCTACTGATATTACCAGGTCAGACTTTGCAATCAAGTGAGATTTAGGCACAAAACAGCCAAGCAGCACACAGCAGTGGCCCAGTAGCTCAGTGTGCTAAGAAATAGATATGTTTTTCATTTTTGCACACACAGACCAGGGTTTGAATCCAGGGACTGGTACTAAGATGTTTTTATAATAACAGGCAGGTAGTTCTGACTATTTCTAGAAACAGTCATCTAGTATTAACAGATATTTTCTCCACAGGGCTTACAGGTAAAGAAATGTTTGTATTAGCTGTAAGAAGGGTATACTAATAAACTGTGTATAGATGAACTAGTGTATGCCTGGTGCGTCTGTGAACGTGTGTCGATAGTCCAACCTCATGTCTACAAATGACAGCAGGATAGGTATATACAGCATGCAATATTCCCAATACATGTCTCTCAACTGTCACACTGTCATGGCTAGTGATCACCGTTGCCAATAACCTTGGACACCGATATAAATCCAGTTGAAGTATGCCAGTAGCACACTCGCACAACATCAGTGCAGGGTACATCTTGTTAGTCATATATGTAACCTTGATATATACGAGTCCACTGTAGTTACAGACCTATAGTTCTCACAGTTGGCCAATACCATTCCAGATCGACAGCTTAACAGGTATGTACATGCTACAGAAGCTATACGGCACAGATACATGTAAAGTAAGGGCAGACCTGCAAAGTATTGAGAAGTACTGTTGTGAAAAATATAGCCTATACAGTTGTTAATGGAATGTTTTTCTCTCCTTCCACCCCTTATCTGCATCACTAATTATTATTCATATACTACGGGTATGTTCTCAAAACTTAATGTTGGGACTTGTGTTGCATTATTGTTTATATATTTCAATGGTTGCATACTAACATACCTTGTTGAAATTCCACTGTTGTTAGTCTGTGCCATAACTGTTACTGGTATGCTGTTACAATAATGACTGTTATTCCATTTATGCATGTGTTCCCTTTGCTATGCAGTTCTATTTTTGTTTGTTAATTGTAACACCCATGCATGCTGTTATAACTAACATTGAAATGTTTTGTTCATGGCTAACCAATACAGTTTGACAAACGTCAACACCATAGCACGTCTGGTAGGCCGATCCCAGTGGATTCACTTGTCCCACCACAGCTTGCAATGGCACATGGTCCCAGCACATCTAGGACACAACCTGGAGCTGCCTCCTCCACTGGTCCTGCACCACCCTCAGGTGGAACTGCCTCAGGGAATGGGGCCCATCCCCCCTGGGTGTAGAGAGGATCCTGTCACCCATAATCAGCTCTCAGAGATGATGCACTGGGTCATCCAGCAGGATTTGGATGACCACCTGCACCAGATAGAGGGCAGACTGGTGCATCTCGAGAGGCAGCCTGGTTGTAGCACCTAGCACCCAGCACAGCCACCTTCGTGGCCATAAAGTGGCAGTGAGAACTACCCATGGGTGGGGACCTCAGTCCCATTGTTTGTATCTGGGGGCACTTGGTCTTCTGATTCCCAAACACCCTCCCCGTCCAAGGTGTTTACCCCCTCATGTGTCATACACTGCCCCTGTCCACTGTCTTCTCTGTCTTTTCTGTCTGTAAATGCAATCTCTCCTACCCAACTTACCTCCCCAAACATACCTACAACCCTTCCCCAACATCCCACTCTCACCTTAAAAAAAAGGGCAACTGTCCCAAAAAAAATAATCCCATACATTAATCTCCATTTTGCACCCATGTACACTGCCATTAATAAATTTCCCCATGAATTAATCAATAAAGTTATGTTGCCCACACCCCTCCCTGTGGGGTGTGAAGCTCCAAATTCCAAATTGTCTACATCATGCAGAGCTGTTGCTGCACAAGAAATGGAGAGCTAAGGTCCTTTCCTACACCTGGCTTGCACACTCCTAGCTGCCTTTCATAATGTTTTTCTCCCTGTTTACCCCCATTTCACCACTTTCCTATCACCCCTTTTTTCTTTTCTTTTTATGGAAATAACACAGGTTTAAGCATGAGTAAGTGCCGTTTGGCATTGCGGCGTGCCATGCAAACCTATGCAAACCCATTTAAAACTGCTTTAATCACCCTGTCTGATTCAGACACTGTTCTGCCCAGCAACAAAATAACTAGCCTAAGCAAGTCTCAAACCCAAGATACTGTTCCTTAAAGTCAGAGCAACATATCACTAAGCCAAATCAGCTCTGGGTATTTAGTACTGCTTTTGAAAATATATCATGCAGTATAGTTATGTAACATTAGGGAAAAAAAGACACCACTGCCAAATATTGAACCCAAAACCTTCTGAACTACAGTTAGAGAAACACACCACTATACCAACTCAGCAGCGTGCAATTAATGCTTTTTTTCTAAATATATCATGCAGTACAGTGATGTAACATTAGGGAAAAAAAGACACCACTGTCAAGAATTGAACCCAAGAGCTTCTGAACTACAGTTAGAGCAATACACCACTACACCAACTCAACTCTGGATAATTAATGTTTTTTTCTAAATATATCATGCAGTACAGTGATGTAACTTTAGGGGAAAAAAAGACACCATTGTCAAGTATTGCACCCAGGACCTTGTCAGTTACAACATAATGCATTACACCAGTAGGCCAACTGAACTCTGGAGAAAAAGCAATGTTTTTACAAACATATCTTAATTGCCAGTGACACACTACTCCTATATATACTGGGACAAATCACAGTGTGCTTGGTCTTGGGCCACTGATCCAGACAACAAACCAGCACACAGACAAATAAATGCTGCTGGATGTATGGGAGGCCTACAACATCAGGTAGAGCTGACAACTGCACAGACTGCTGCTGAATGAGCACAGTTGTGGCCCCTACTTATGGCAGGGTTGTCATAAAACCTATGCTGTGTGGTGACATACTGGCAATGCAGTGCAGATTGGGGTCACAAACCATGACAGACAGCTCAGTGTCACACATCATACCCATCTGAACACACATGACCATGCCAATCATGTGTAACACATTGTATCCATCCACATATGTCTTACAAATACAACTGCCATAGTATAATATATTTTTAGTAATGTATTATATAATATATATTATAATATATTATTATATATATGATATATTATTGCTATTATTAATATTATTATTATTATTATTATTATTATTATTAATATATAATATATATATATACTATTAATTTATTATATAAAATCTACCTGTTACATTCCTAGCATGTGTTACATCTAGACACCCACAGTCCTAGCCTACAGCCTGGTCTGTGGCACAACAACTACATGCATGTCAATACAACATAGGAATAACTGAGCCATGTAATGTCCAGCAAAACTGGTTGCTCCTACCGCAGTGACTGCCACCCACAGTAGCTCGTTAAAGGCCTGCAGGGTGGGACACATTTCACAATTATGAATATATGTACTAAATGTTACCTAACACTCTCTAGATGGCACTATTATGTAGCATATGTACCAGAGGCACATGCTTCACCTGGAATGTTATGGGTACCCTCAACCAAGCCTTGCTGTGATACAACAGCTGACACCACTCCCTCACTGACAGTAACAGCTTGCTGTCCTCCTGTGTCTTCACAATCCTTAGTCTGACTCCTGGCCAGAATGAAGCAGCTGCAGCCTGCTACACATACAGCAGTATGTCCAGCTACCTGCTACAGACGTAAAATATCTCCCAAACAACTAGAAGAGAGCATGCACACAGCACCCATACATCAACGGTTGGGGGGATGCTCATGTGAAAGGGACATGTGCCACAGTCTCCCCCTACAAACATACACAGCTGATAGAACAGCATCAACTGTAGCAGCATGCACTTTCAGATAAAAATGATGTATGACACTCACATTTGCCTGTCTCCTTACTGACCCCCAACACACATTGTTCAACAGTACACTGTAACAGAATCTGAAAGTCTGTTAACAATGGCCAGACATAGCATGCAAAACTGTGGCCATAACACATCAAACCAAACAGTGGACAGGATTTCTACCTACCCTCTGTGATGCTTTAGCTCCCACACCTCGATAATGTCCTCCTCACAGACCAAGAAAAGGGGGCAAGACCTACATGAAGGCCTTAATTATAGCACTGTGTTGGCATGCCATTGGCTAATGGAAAGGCAATCCAGCTGTCCTGGATGCAATTAGCAAGTGGGAGTCACAGATTGGTGTACAGACCATCACCTGTTCATGAGCATTACCTACAAAAGGCAAGCTGCTTGCCTATGGTAAACAGGTCTGACACTTTATTCATGAAGACAGACTGCGATTCTCTAGGATACTACAACTGGATTTCTTCTCACAAAGGAGTACAGCACTATACCAGGTACACCATAGAATGAAGCATGTAATGGAATGCAGATGGGGGGATGCAGTCATGGGAAATAAGAATTTAAACAGTAGGTCTCAACAACATTGCCTGGACTAACATGTTGCTGTTAGTTTGCTGTCCAGCAGCTACAGCCATCCCTTATGGCTCTGTCTGCAGTGACATAGATCACAGCTCTGGCCCCTGAATCACTCCAGCAATGGTCAGCTCACATATGATTTCTACTTTTATTGTTTGTTGTACAATACTGACAGTATGTACTGGTGGATATAGCTGGCATATCACATCATGTACTGTTAGTGAGCCCCTCTCAGTCTGTGAATGTCATACAGGCTTAGTTCAAAGACTGTCCGTGTGTCCCTGACCATTCATGATGTACTATGGCTAGGTCACTGTGTACTCCACATCTGTATCTCATTGCCTGACACCTATGGCTAGCATACCTGATGACCCCCTGCAGCAGGATAGTAGGTTATAGGTAATAGTAGGGGGGACACTGCCTCTGTCAGTGCATACATATTAAGTATACAATGTAAGGGAATGCATACAGTACCAGATATTCATGTACCATTACTGTGTTCTGAGGGGTCTGCCATGTCATAGACACATTCCCCACACTCTGGGGGCAACCAACACATATTGTCCAACTGG
Source organism: Protopterus annectens (assembly GCF_019279795.1). Taxonomy (NCBI): domain Eukaryota; kingdom Metazoa; phylum Chordata; order Ceratodontiformes; family Protopteridae; genus Protopterus; species Protopterus annectens. Next base: position 355,935,743 of record NC_056733.1, on the reverse strand, counting down.
TATCCGGAAATACACATTTGTCTGGCAGGAGGTCTACATCTGTCAGGTGCATGTACACATTCTGCAAGCATCTAGGTACTGCTGATGTCAGACACCTAGAGGAGGACACCCTACACCACATATGCACTGCTGTCAGTTACTGTGTGGCACAGATGTTGCTGGAATGTCCATATGCACTTGTAGTACCACTCACCTATTTTTTGTATGTAGGCTGGAAGACATGGTATGGTAACGCTGCCCATAGGGGACACCCAGCAGTCAATGACAGTGATGGGTGTGCACACATAACAACCCTGTCTCTCACAGCACTCAGGCCATATCTGGTACTCCTGCAACCATATACAGTTACTAGGTTATGGGCCCTGAGCAGCCATATGCCTAAGTCAGATGTTAGCCCATGTGTATGCAAGGCAGCACCTGATGCCCCTGTCCAACAGGGACACAGGTGGTATTTCAAGGGTGTATGTGCAGTTAACCATCCAGCTATCCAGGCTACACCTGCAAAGGTGTAAATAGCTACCCTGCCTGATGTGGACAGGATCCCCATTCCACTGCAGGCTGATTGTGTGGGACACACATCTGAGCTGCCAAAAAGCCCAGGTGTGTGTGTGCATGTGTGTGTGTGTGTGTGTGTGTGTGTGTGTGTGTGTGTGTGCGTGCGTGTGTGTGTGCGTGCGTGTGTGTGTGTGCGTGTGTTAACAGAGTGGAGCATGACTTGCACTTGTGCAGCAGTCCCGGCAACTGGAGTCTGTGAGTGCCTTGCATGCCACACTTAGGTCATCCATGAAGATTATGTATGAAACTGGGTAGAGGGTTGGCCTTATAGCCTATCAGTGTGTGGTAGACATTTGATGCCCTAGTATTCCCTGGTGGGGAACTTCTGTGATATCCCCAGCTACTGCATGTGCTGTGTGATGTAAATGAGGAACAGGGAATTATATACATTAATGGTCCTCAGTGGGGGGAATGCAGGGATGTTTATACCTCATGTCCCATGATATCATACCCTTACGTATGACATGGGCCATGTAGAAGGTTTACCTTACAATGGAAGCAACATTGTGTTGAAATGTTATGATGCCAAAGAGCTGTGTCCACAGCACCCTTATGACTGATTGCATGCCTAGGATGTTGTTCGTACCCTGATAATATGTGGGGAAGTCAATGTCCCCATAGGGGTTTACACTGCATGTCCTGGTATGCAGTCTGTGGCCATGTGTCTGGCAACAGTTATGTATCTGTGTGAGACCCTCCTAGGCAGATGTCCACATCACTATGGAATCCGGTGACAGCACACAGCATGTAGTCATCCACAGACATGGTTAGACATAGGCTAATGGCTGCTACATGCACCTCAGGTGTGTACATCACACATAACAGAGGGCCAAACATGGAACAACAAGTTACACATCTACTTATAAGTCAACTGCTTGTGGTGCATTTCCTTGTGTGGAATAGGTGGGTCGGTTCAGTGTTCCAGTATGCTACCCCTATGGTAACATATGGTGGGATGCATACTTCAGACTATGGTTTCTATAATGGCCATGTGCGCATACTGTCACAGAATTTGTGCAGGTCAATGTAGGCAGTTTGCACTGTCACCCCCCCACCTCATCCATGGCTTTGGGGACTGTGTCATAGAGGTCAACTGAGTGTAACAGACATGAACCCTTCCTTGACAAAGCCTAAGTGTGCATAATGGAGTGTGGCCAGGTTGCTAATGTCCTTGTTAATGGGGTTCACTTGAAACTGTGCTATGGCCCAGCAGAATAGCCTAGTTAGGCTGCTGGGTCTATCATGTGACTGAGTGGGGGAAGCCCCACCTTAGTCTAATAGGGTGACAGTGGTCATCCATCAAACGGATGGGACAAAGGTGGTAATCATTCCTCCTTTCAATACAGTTCCATATGGTTTTACAAGGTTATGCTTGGGGCCATGTTGGATGCATCCTGTGATGTGACAGGCTCCCATGGCATATGTATACCATAACTATCACATGGCAGTGGTGACCTGTTCCCTACATATATGAGATGGGGGAGGTACTGTGGATATCCTGATATACTGATGGGGAAAACAGGGGGTGAAGCCCACACCAACTCTGTCAGGAATCCAGTATGCTATACCAAAAGCATTGGTATAGCTGGTGTCCTTGTGCACCACAAGTGAGCAGTGGCTTCCTGTGCTGTTGCAGACATATGTGCAATAGGGTAGATGACTGTCTATAGTGGAGGTAAACAATGTAAGCACTGTGTTTGTTTTTCAGGTTTGCAGGACTGATTCCATGCTCATGTACATGCTAAGGAAAAATTGCTCCAGAATGGGCACCTGCCCCTACTTTGTCTCAGACAGCAGTATGTCATCCCTGTTATGGACAGTATGTATTGCACATGTCCACCAGACAGGTGTGCATATCCTAGCAGAAGATGATGTAGGCCTGTTGGGTATACCTGACTACATGTATCTATACAAATGCACATACAGCACTTGTGTGCATGTGTGGATATTGGTGCCAGTCCTTAATGAGGGGAAGGGGGATATGAGGATGTGTAAACCCCCCAGGAGGATGTATTCCATGTCGGAGGTGTATGTATGGCTGAGCCTAGCTAGTTAAGTATTGTGGGAGATGGTGACTACAAACGTGACTGCATGATGGTTGCTTTGCTGCCGAGGATGACACTGCAGGGATGCTCCAGTGGTAACTCATGTTGTGTAATGTCAACTGCAATACACCTTCACCTCATGTGGGACAGCCCCTGGCCATACCAAGGTGTTTGTACATCCACTATTATGGCTTCCTAGCCATTTTTGTGCTGGCATTGGTAAGTCTTATAATGTATGTTACGGTTGTTCAAATGACCCAGGATCAGAGTACAGACCCGACTCCTAATACAGGTCATGAGGTCCGTATAGGCATTATGGGCTTCATGGTCACATGTGGTAGCTGGTACCTAGCTATGATTTGCATAGGTTTGTGTTGGCAATGGTGAACTACCCCTGCAGTGTCCCCTGTGAATCTTACTGCCTGTACAGTCTGGAGGTGTGTGTGTCTCATATACACAGAAACCCCATGTCCCATGGCATTACCGGCTACACTTTGGCTTCTACATGTATGATATGATGGTTGACCATGTAAGGCTGGGGTGCTCTCTGCAGCTTTGAACCATGGTCTGTGTGACTGTACAGATGTCTGCTGTTCCCAGGGTAAGACTGCTTGCAATAAAGGCAAAGTCATGTGTACACCTCTAGCATTTAGCAGCATGTCCTTCAATGTGTGCTATACTGACACTTGTATGTTGGTAGTGATAACTTCACCAGTGTTACTAATGGAGTCACTATAGGACTGGTGGGAACCACTGCTAGATGCATAAAGACCAGTGAAGAGAGATGGAGGCCATCTCTTGTGGATCATTGTGGTCTGTGTACCATACCATCCCAGACTCACAGGTACTGGAACCCCTGGCATATCACAGGATAAGTGTGCACATGTTTAGGGCAATCATTGCCTGATTGCATTGTGGCATCCATCTGGGTGACAGCATAATGCTGTGTAAGGCTAGGGACATACCTGCCTGGGACACATAACCAGTGTGCTCACTCATGTCTCACTGCATGTAGTCCAGAGATGTACGTGTCAGGTTAGGTTAGGCACACCAACATGTACTGTGACAGGTGCTTGCCAGTAACTGTTGGTAAGAGAGACAGCAATCCGTATGCAATATGGCAGAGTCTGTCAACTGACACAAAAGTAACTGTGACCATCCACATACACAGCCAGGTCAGAGGCACACCAGTGTGTCTCCACTGGAGTCCCCTATGTGTAACATGTTTAACATGGGCTGATGCCTGCATGGCTGTGGGACACAGGTGTGTGGGCATGTGTGGAATGTGCTGTGTACAGCTGTGGTGTTCATGTGTGGCTGTGTCTCAGAGATCCCCTTTGTTTGTCGATGTGTATGTTGAGGACCACTGCAGATGTTTGTGTGTGTTGTGTAGGTGTGGGTGGTGTGTGAGGTGTGCTGATTGTGTTGACAACCTGTTGGGGACAGATATGCAGCCTTGACAGGCAGAGACCATGGACTTCAGGTTCCTACAGTCATTGCATCTCTTACACAGTGTGTTTGTTGGTGGTGTTTGTAGATGGCTGTCCATCCGTGTACATGAGGCAGCTGTTACACAGTGCCAGGACAACAATATCAACCACAATGGTTGGGGAAACTGTAGGATATTGCCCAGCCATATAGTCCAGAATCTGAGGGAGGAAGCCCAGGGAGACCTGAGGGGTGGGCTGCAGACCAGGTGATTACTAATACAGTAGGTGGCTGACACTACAGCAGACCATTAGACAGCCTATGAACAAGCAGTAGTAGTTGCAACAGCTACATGCAGTGCAACACCTCATAACACATGCAGCAAGTAGCATGAAACATCAGGATCAGGGGGCAATGGATGCTGTATTGCCAGTATGTTGCAGATACCCGCAGACATACTGTGCTGATAGATGACGGGGGTATGATGTGGAGGTTAGCTGTAGATAGTACCTATCACATGCACCACAGAGATTATATGGCTGAAGAGTGTCCAATGTTGTTTCTACGGTGGATGAGATGTACAGGCCCAGAAAGGTAGTATAATGGTGAACCAAAAAACAAACAGAATCGGACAAATGTACTTATAACCACAAATCCACAGAAAGAGGAACCAGTCCATGAAGACGTTTACAAAAAACGTTTAATCTCCTCAATGGTAAAAACAAAATCGAATCAAGCGCTTTTGCTTGGCTCAGTACCAAGCTTTATCAAGATAAAATATAAAATGAATTATGCCCATTTATATGCAACTCCCAAACCATCATGTGACTTAACACATAATGAAATCTTAAAGCTATAATCTTTTTTTAAAAATAATTGCAAATGTTTATAAAACCAAATCCAATCTGAAAAAATATAAATCAGTGACATACTAACTATTCCATAATAACCTAGCTGCACTAAAAAGCTGGTTATAAAACCTTCAATAATATATGTAAAATTAAAACTTGTAAATGTATCTAAATACCATACAAAGGACATTGTGTTAAAATACTCATTCGACAAAACATTCTCTTCTCTAACAGTTGCTTGTCTATCAAATCATAGAATATAAAGAACCCCTTTGGCAGCTCAAGTGAGATGCTGGTAGCAGTCCAGGTTTGAATGACAACATCAATTTAAGTAGTGTTCTGAAACTAAGGATGGCTAGATTATGAACAAGAAGTATGCACAGTGGATGCATCATAGTCGGGTCTTGTCATAAACATTTGTTTGATGCATTTTTAAAGGTGTTATTATTCATCATTATTATTTGTTATTTATTATACATTTTTTAACATGGTTGTAAACATGGGTTTATGAGAACACACATATACATTTTTTATGTATTTATATTTTTAATACATATTTTCACATTTTGCCCTTTATATATATTTTATAAGGGGAAGGTTTGATAGACAAACAACTGTTAGAGAAGAGAATGTTTTGTCGAATGAGTATTTTAACACAATATCCTTTGTATGGTATTTAGATACATTTACAAGTTTTAATTTTACATATATTATTGAAGGTTTTATAACCAGCTTTTTAGTACAGCTAGGTTATTATGGAATAGTTAGTATGTTACTGATTTATATTTTTTCAGATTGGATTTGGTTTTATAAACATTTGCAATTATTTTTAAAAAAAGATTATAGCTTTAAGATTTCATTATGTGTTAGGTCACATGATGGTTTGGGAGTTGCATATAAATGGGCATAATTCATTTTATATTTTATCTTGATAAAGCTTGGTACTGAGCCAAGTGAAAGCACTTGATTCGATTTTGTTTTTACCATTGAGGAGATTAAAAGTTTTTTGTAAACGTCTTCACGGACTGGTTCCTCTTTCTGTGGATTTGTAGTATAATGGTGAGTTAACAGAGTGGAACAGGCCATAAAATGCATTGACATTGCACACACATAGGTACGACATACAGACAGCCACAAAGGGATATCCTTACACACACACACACACACACACACACACACACACACACACACACACACACACACACACACACACACACACTTGCCATTGTTGGAATTAGAACCACTACCTATCTGACCTATCTGTCTACACTATAATGCTACGTATGCATCACGTGGCCACGAGGCTTATTTGTGTGAAGAGTGTCTGATACTACTGTTGGGGTGAATGACATCAGTAGCGGCTGACAGGTAAGCCACTGTTGTGGAGGACACTAGTATCAGGGCCATAAAATGGGTGACTGCTACACAGACATAGGCCTGTTGGGCATGTATATTCTGCTGTACATGTAATAGATAGGAGACACACACACACACACACACACACACACACACACACACACACACACACACACACACACACACACACACACACACACAGTGGGTGATCTGAGATTACAACCCCTACCTCACTACTATTACACAATGGAGTTCACCTTAGTACTTGCACATGCCACTGGTTACAATTGTTGTGTAAATGGCTGCAACAGTACATCACTCTATGCCTTTCAGGGTCTCTCTCTCTCTCTCTCTCTATCCTGCTCTCTCTTGCTCTCACTCTCTATCTGTCTCTGTCTCACTCTCCCCCTGTCTCTGCCTGTCTATAATTGATATATTTGTATATGTTACCTATATATATATATATATATATATATATATATATATATATATATATATATATATATATATATATATCACACTCAGCAGATGCAAATATATCTTATATGTGCCACATACAGATAGATGTGGGTGATCCTGTCTGATGGGGGTGGGGAGAGACAGTTAAGGTGTACATAGCTGTCTGTATGGAAAGGCATATATGGACAACACAGTTATATAGTCAGATGTGGGTTTAGACATGGGCTGTAATTCCCTAAGTGTAGGAGCATGTCCAGTGCGACCTTCAATAGTAAAAGTGCAACTCCATTCCAGAGCTACCTGTACTCCGGTCCAGGATTTTGTGCACTACAGCTGATTGGCTGATAAACCTGTGTAAACAGTCCAGCACCTCAGTGATATACTGGCTGAAGGATCACCTGGCTGTGTACTATCCTTATTAACTGAGTCATATCCTGGTGTAGATACAGAGTGCATTGGACTGAGCAGAGTTTTCCATAATATGTGTGGTATATTCTACATTCTACATAGCACTGTGATTTCCTGGTATGTCAGTGGCAGATCAGTATAGAGTAATGTGAGAAACTGCTGACAGACATTTTTTTACTGACTCCATGCACTACAGGGAACCTATGTTACTGCATACATTGTTCTAGTGTGCACATTCCATGTTTGTCTGGACAGTAGTTTCCCTTCCCCTTATATGTATCTCTTTTTCCTTCTGTAGTCCAGTCACAGGCTTTGTCCACAGTTGCTGCTATGTATTTGTAGTTATGGTGTGAGTAGGGTAGAAGTCATAACATCACAGACAGCGTTACAGACTTCACACCTCTGACTGTACCTGTTTTGCAGGTTGCCCATCATTGTGCCCCATACATCTGCTGTGGTTCTCAGATGGTTTGTGTTGCACTGTTATTATAAGGCTACATGTCAGCCATTGTACTCAAACTCTTACAGACAGACATCTGGATAGGCCCATATATAACAGTCAGACACAGGCCCAGACATGGGCGCAGGGTCTTAATATTGTTCCTCCAAATGTAGACAGTTGGTAGTATGGTTTTGTATTAGCTTGAATTTTCTTATGGGTATGATGTCTGCATCTCAGTTGTCTGTCACTGATGTTTTCACATCAACCTTTATTGGTTTGCAAATAGTTTGCCAAGCAAATGCAATGTTATGACAAGGAGAAGAGATATATGAGGCATGTGTGTGGACATTCTGTGACACCCTGTCATCCCATGGGTATGGATGGTGCCCACTGACTTGTTGTCAGTACTAACACAATAATGTGTCAGCCTTTATATCCTGGCACTAGGCTGACTTGTCACAACCAGCTGTTCTACTAGGCACTATGTAGGTTACTCAGAATTGTGTACTGTCCATATCTGTGGGCCCCTGTCCCTCAATTGTCCAGCTTTCCTGCAGTAACAAATATTGGCTTCTGGACAATGTATACAACTCCTACCGTAGGTGTAGCTGACATGCAAAATAGTCTCAGCCTAGAACCATGGATCCTGTTAACCACAGTACTGTACTCAGTCCACTAAGCCACAACAGCCATCAGTAACTGCTGTCTACTTCCTGACACTATTAATCATGCACATTCATAGCACATTGACCCCTGCATATTGTGGAAATGGAACAAGTTATCAAGTTAATTGTGACAGCCCTGGGGATGTGTGGTCTGCTGCTATTACCTTGCAAACATAAGTGTTGCAGCAGTTCTATGGGAACATGGGTATGTTGGAGGGAGGGGGATATCTCTCAACTATATACATCTTCACAGACTGTCCAGATGTTTGCCTCATATTTTGGGTCCATTTTTTTATAATATTGTGGTTGCCTTGGACAATACTAGCAAATCATTAAAGACTGAAGTTAGAAAGTAATGACAGGCATTTGAGTTTCAGACTTCTTACCCTTCAGAGAATTAATGCTACTGCAAGACCTGTTATAATATAACTTTCTAAGTTTCTAAGAGCAATATTTCATAAAATCCACAGAAGTATCTACCAGAATAAAATAAGATTGTTGAGGATTCGTTCAAACTTCACAAGACAGCCTGGGGTACTATCAAACTCCCAGTGTTCCTAGGAGTAGTATAAGGTGGCGTCGGTCATGGCGCATGTTTGGCGTAAGTGTTTTCAGGGTACTAGCCGCACTTGACCCGGCGGAGCCTCCTCCAGTCTTTTCTTGCCCTCCTCTAGCAAGAAGCAAAGAATGAAGAAAAGGAGGCCCTAACTACCTTGGGAAGAGAGGGGAAGAACAGTTACCTGAGAAGCCCCCAGCATCCTGCCCCTACCTCCTGAGACCCTGACACAGAAATAAAAGTATCTGCCTGAGACTCCTCAAAGGAGACTCATAGCAAAACCTTTATGCCCTGTACAAAACTAAGGACCTTTCCGGGACTGCTGTTTTGCTGCACTAGACTCTCAATAATTAGAATCCCTGAGCAGAGGTAAAGGGAGGCGTCCAAAGCGCTTAACGGTATATTATAATGACAACGCTTCCCAAACACTAACCAAGCACAAACCAGCTCTAGTCTTAGAGTATATAGGACAACGATAATGCCTAGAGAAAAAACAAGGTGAACACCAAGTAGCTGCTCAGGAATACAATGTATGCCCATCCCTTAGAAATGCTGTTGAAGTGTAAGAAATACAGTTATTCACTTTTACTGAGGCTGGAAAAAACCAAATGTGAGAAAAAATAAAAAAATAAATGCAAAGGGTTACGGTTACAACTCTGTATGTTTTGACAAAGGCTCGGCTTCGAAAATCTGCAAAAGGCCTGCACTTTCACTGAATTGCTTCTGCGCGGCGGCTTTAGCAAAAAGACTGATAATATGGTCAATTGCCTGTATTAGCAATTAGTGTGCACTGTCTTCAGTCATACATGACCACGGCACGTAGGCACTCTCTCTCTGGTATTAGGGGCGACACTGAAACCACCCCAATTGTCAGGACTGCAGCAAGGGAAGACGAAGAACATCTGTCCTTATTTGTGGGCCTTTGCCACACATTTCTTTATGGCTTTATTCAGATGACTTCCTGTAAGAGGCTGAGAGGTACGTATGGGACTCCAACATTGACATCCATGCACACGACCTATGACCCTGCTATTTGTTAGTCACTCACATATACTGCAGTGAATTCTGCCACCTTGGGGACTACTGCATATTCTGGGGCAGTCAGTATTTGGGAGAGAGTTCCTGTTGTCCCACATAGCTGTCCATTGTCTGCTGTTATCCTGGTAACCCACTCCATTCCCAAGCATACATGCAGCAATACCATATATATGCTACCACAGTCTACCACCCAATTCATTTATTGTTAAGAAGAGTGACTTACCTAGTGCCAGCAGCAGTTGAGAGGACAGTGCTTCAGGCTGTCTCTGTCAGATGCATGCAGTACACAGCCTATACATGGTAAGGTAGAGGTAGTGTGATGTGGCTGGCAGCCATTTTACTGTGTGTATGTGAGTTGGAATGAGGTGTCAGTGTATGTGCTATGTATTGTCTCTTTGCCAAGGCCAGGGCATACTGGGCATGCCTACAACTGCCTACAGGGACAGGCTCATGGGGTTCCTCCTCCAAGTCTCCCTGTGCCTGTGAAGACCTTAGCAATGGTGGGGGCTGTGTGCCCCTTCCCTGTGATGTTCCTGCCAAAGCTGTTTCCACAAGATCATATTGTGTAGCATGGCAGATACTATGAACATGTGTGCACATGTGGCTGGAGAGTACTGCAGGGGTCCACCAGATATGTCAAGGCAGCAAAACTGTGACTTGAGCAGCCCAAACATGTGCTCTACAACATTCCTAGTTTGTGCGTGTGCCTCACTATGGAATTCTTCAGTTGATGTGTGTGCATTTCTGATAGGTGTCCTCATCCACGGTTTCAGCGAGTAACCAGTTTTCCCCACTAGATGGCTATACAGGATGTCCCCCCTGGCAAATTCCTGGTGCAGCTGTGATGCATGCTAGATGTGTGAGTAGTGATAACTGCCTGGGCTGCCAGTACATACACTGATGATAATGCCTTGGGAATTGCACATGATCTGGAAGTTGATGGAGTGATACCCCTTGTGGTTGACGTAGACTCTACCCTCCTCACCGGGTGGTGCTTTGCTGTGCACATGAGTGCAGTCTATGGCAACCAGTATCTCTGGGTAGTGTGCTACATGGTGGAAGAGTTGCATATTGCTGGTCCTCTTCTCAGGGGTGTTGGGGAAATAAATGTGCTCACTGGCATGTGTTAGCATGACATCCAGGAACTGGTGAAGTACCCTGGATGCGAATGCCTGTGAGATCCCCATGATGTCCCCAGTTAGTCTTTCTAAAGTACCTGTAGCTAGTATTCTTAAGGCTACACATACCTTTGTTTCCAGTGGGATGGGTTCCCCTCTGTTGGCTCTGGGTCTGAGGTGAGGCCGGCAGAGCTCGGTGAGTTGCTGTAGTATGTCCCTGTCCACCCTGTAGTGCTCTACTATCTCCAGTACATGTAGCCCCTGAAAGATTACCCTGGGCCTGAACACTCTTTTCCTCCTCAGTCTGGGCCTATTGTCAGCATCATCATCATCATCATCATCAGTGACCTCAGCCTGTAATGCATACAGAGGTAGCAGAGCAGCAGCAGCCCCTATCATTTTGTCTGTTAAAATTCCCAAGTGTGTACTCCAATGGTGCAGAGTATGTGGGAAAAATCAGATTGAAGGGTGCCTGCATACTTTATACTGGTATGCTGCAGATGCAGCCTGTGTCATTGGCTGACTATGATACATTCCACCTGCCAGCTATATTATTAAGGGTTTTGAATGGGCCAGTGTCAGTGGAACAGGGCTTATCAGTCATTTATGCTTGACTGGCTTTCACAGGCTGTCTTCCTCCCCCCTTTTTTTTTTGTTTTCATTTCTTCCACTGCTAAGCCCCATGGAGCTAGTGTAAACATTGCTGAGCATAAAGGGCCCTCCCCTGTGCACGGTCACACTTAGCATTTCTTTAACCAGCTAAAACATGTGCTGTGGGGATAAGCACAGCTTAGCAGCCTCAGACACACACCCCTGCTTAGATGTACTTAGTGTAAACAGGAGCCGCTAAGCTCCAATCTGCTTACACACACTGTGACACACACCCTTTTCATGTCAGCTATATCTTCTGTGTACACTACCATGATTCTAGCCCTTACACAGTTAGTACCTGCAGACATGATGGCCCATTTTGCTTTTCAATAACGTGTCTCATTTACATACACTTAAATGCATATACTCTGGATACTGCACTACACCAGGGCCTATGTCCTTAGCAACCACTATAACCTGCCATTGTATGACTCTGCATGCTGGCCAAAATAATATAACTTTGCATACCTGCAAATTTCATATATTACACTTTTTTATTTTTTTATTTTATTTTTTTGCAAAATAGCATGTTTTTGCATTGCTGGGCGCTGCTTAAACGTGGCATATGTATTAAAAAAAGTTTCATTGTTAATATATTGCATTGCTTTAACTCACTGGCCATGGTTTTGGCCATTTGCATGCATACTGGACATTATACCAACTTTTATTTGGGCTGTTACAGCCCCTGTTTAATTTTTATCCTCCAGTACATAGTTTCTAACCATGTACATTTTGGAGGCTTACACAGCACCTACACAGGTGCCTTTATGCTTCCAGAATTGCAAAATCACCTTATTTGCATGGTTTTTACCAGCAAATTAGGTGATTTGCATTCCGCGGATACCTTCATGTCCGCACGGTATAAGGAAGCTTGTGCAAGCCCCGAGTCTTGTTTCCTGGATCACTCAGCAGCCATGTTCAGTGTTTGAGCCTTACCACTATTCCTACACAGAGAATCACTCCATGCAGGGTTTATTGAATTACCCCCCATTGTCTTTTCAAGAACAGGTTGGGACTTGGAAAAGGTAAGGAGGCTATATGATAACCACTGCCATTCATCGGACTCAATATAGCACCATCTGGGTGAAGGGCTAGTAGCACCACATCCATTTTTGCTACAACTGATTTGAGTGTGTCATTTTCTCTCCCTTGGAAGGGACAGAAATGCACACATGCCAGGCTGTAACACTATCTAATATACACCTTAAATTTCCAGAGTTATCCAGCATATGATTAATACATGACAGATATGCATTTGATATAATGTTTCACAGACAACATTATATAAATCATGGAAATCTTTTTGTTTTCTGTGAGCTGTCTAAATGTCAAACTTTTTGTTATTTATTAGTAATCATAGATATACTGTCTGAATGGGCTATCTATCCAAGCAAGTAAAATACTATTACTTAACCAAAAGTTATTCATTCTAAAGTTTGGTGTTCCATGCTGCATCATTTAGACAGAAACATCTAACTTCACTAGCCAAATAGTATAACAAAGTGGAAAAAAAAGAAAAAGAAGAAAAAACTGAATATGATTATTCAGTATCACTGCTTTCATATCCCCAAGCTTCTGAAATAGTAAAATGCAGATGAAACATTTTTCTGCATTGTAAAGATTTGTTTCTGTTCTGCAACAGAGCAGCTCCTAAATAGCATCAGCTCAACAGCAGCCTGACCCCTTCCCAGACATAACATCAAGCCCAGTGATTGGATCTCTATTAGATCATTTACCTGACAGCATTCACCTCAGCCGAAACAAAAGGGTCCTTTCCTGGTCATCCTGACAACAGCAGCCACCACAGCATCTGATGTGGTGGTTCAGCAACATGGAACCCTGTTTCCCACATCAGGACACTCTACACTGAAGAGGGAGTGTCACCTGGAGATGCCAAAAACCACCAAGGACCATTAGGACCAGGATAAGCTATGCCTACCATCAACCCTGATCCTGGGGGTTTCTGTCAGACCAGAGCCAAGACTCAACCTACTACCACAGGATGAGAGCATTACGTGACCTGATGTCACCTGTGGTGCCATCACCCAGTGATCCAAATTACCTGACTTCAAACACATTGTGCAAATCAAGTAACTTAAGTGTCACTGGTGTCAATTATTATGCCATATACAGAAGGTCAAAATGTATTTGGGAGTCATCAAAGTAATCATAGAGCCAGAATGACTCACTTATGTCTACAATTCCTTAGACGGTAGATAGCTACTGCAGTTATTAACATTTCAGCATATTGCAACTGCATAATTGTTACAGTCATCTTTCTACTGCTGATGCACTTCTCACTTCCTAAACATCACAAGTACTGTTTTTCTTTCACTAAGAGAAATACAACACAGTGTCAGCCCTATTGACAAAAGTTTGAAAGTGTCAAACTGCTGGGTGTGTTCTGCCATTACTTCTCAGGAGGCAGGCATACCCATGACAGCCATCCTATACAATATATCAAAATACCCAAAGTCTTGTGAACTGAAAATTCCAACCACCAGGATGACAACAAGGACAGATTATTCTTTTAATTTATCTTCAACTTTGGAAAAAAATGGTTACCTGCATCCAGCAACAAGGAGCTCACCCTATCGATACAAGCCAGTGTGTGAGATGATTCTTACCAAAACCTGCTGCAAAGTGAATTATACTGCCCTGCAAATCCTTAATATCAATCTGACAGCAATTTTTATTAGTAAGGGAAATAGGCATCCTTCACACAGGACATTAATTTCGCAGAATATACTCAGCATCATCTCAGCTGGATAATCTGTACTGGAGGTAGAGTTTCTTGACTGTTATTAGCCCTACCACCCACTATTGGACATGAAAATAATGAACTGTGACTTTTTCCTGGCCACCTCATTGACTGAACTATGCAACAAAATGTACTTTATTTGTAGCGACAAAGCTAACTGGTGGTTTCCTTGTTACCTTGGATGTGTAAGACATCATACAGGCACCCTACCTTTAGGAAAATTCAGAAATTTCAACGTAAGAAAAATTCAAGACTATAAAGACAGTAACCCTTAAAAATCCAGTCAGCAAAACTGTGGCATAATATACTTACTGTCACAGGCGGGAACAGGCTATATTCAAAGGACTTTCCTCATATGGACTTGAATTATGTCATATCTGGGGCAGGCACATTTACAGCTTGTAGGGCACCAAAGGTTATTTGGGAATTAGAGCTTTTGAGTTGCGTTACAGAAATCATGCTGATTACAACTATTTTTGCATTATTTCTAGTTTTATTTTTATGAAAATCTTTGGTGTCAAAGTAAAACTGCAGAATGTACAAACAGCTTGACTGACCAGTTTTGGAAGGATTTATGACAATTTGTTTAGAATAATAACCCAAAGAAGTTTACATGTCAAAATCTTACCATTGCAGGTAAAAAGGATGCATTTGTTGTTAATAAAATGATTTTCATTAAAAATTGAGAAAAATTAAGTAAAGATTACATTAGGACAAAATGTGAAAGATGACTGTTTAATGTTGAATGATGTACGTGCATATTCACAGCTGTGAGTAATGCTTCATAGCATCAGATGGGGGACGGTGAAGATATGCAATTCTTTATGAAAAAATAAATCAAGAATGGAATCTATGTTGAACTAAAATGAAGTCTAAGTCTGTGTGACATAGAATGTTATTTCTTCTGACATAAGCATATATTCATGCTTAGTTAGCTTGACTATACAGAAATAGAATTTATTACTCAGTATGGTCAAGGTTATACGAAAGTATGAGAATGTACTATCAACAGGA
Source organism: Protopterus annectens (assembly GCF_019279795.1). NCBI lineage: Eukaryota > Metazoa > Chordata > Ceratodontiformes > Protopteridae > Protopterus > Protopterus annectens. The sequence continues at coordinate 355,920,396 of NC_056733.1, read as the reverse complement.
TCTTTCAGAAACATGTATTGCTCTTTCTGGTCAGTCAGCTAAAACTATATAATAATTGTTTCATTTATACTCTGTAATTTTACTATAAAAACAAGAGCTCCACCTTTGCTTGGGGAGACATAGGTTTATTTTATTTGGTCTCCTACGATTATGTTCTTCAATAAAGAATTTACTTTTTTGGCTGAAGTCTGAGCTTTGTATCTTTCCTTAACAATATTTTAAATCAAAATGGATAAATTCTGGTTCTTTTAGATGTTTATGGAGCCAAACATCCACAAGACCATAAAAGTCTAACAAATCTACTAGATTCTTTGCATTTATCTCTACAGGGAATATACCATGTTTTACAGTAAGGTCACTAGAAATAGTAATTTTAGTTTTTTCTTGTGAATGCAATGTGAAAGATAATTTCTGTGAAAAGTTGTGTAGCCCTCAAAAGGTACAAAAACTGAATGTATTGTTATTACAAGGCTGTTTGTTTTGATCTTTATCAAAGTAATTCTGATATCTGAGTCTGCATTTTGTGATAATACCTGACAGTTAAAATTCAGAACTGCTACATCACCAGACTTATTTTTTGATGAATTTATACATGTTTGATCAATAAACTTCAAAACATGGTGTTTCTCTCTGGAAGATGCAGTTTCTGTAAACATAATATTAGCATCTACATGTCTTTTGATTTTGTTTTTTTACCTCATAATATTCAGTGATGTACAATTAAGCACCTTGTGACTGTAAAGCCCATTTTAAATCACTGGAAGACCCCCCCCTGCCCCCAACATACACCTTCCCCAAAGAAGGAAAAATATTATAATCAGAGCTGGATCAAGGTCAAATTGGGCCCTAAGTAGGGTAATAAATCGGGGCCCCCTAGAGCAGCCCCACCTGCAGCAACCCCCTACCCCCACCCCAGAGCAGCCCCCTCCCCAGCCATTCCAGTGTTCCACTACTTGGTTATTTCTCTCCAGTTACCATAAACACTATTCAGATCTGTCAGTGTGCATGCTGTTTTCTTATTTACTGCTACAGTGATTACAGATATTCAAATAAAAAAAACAAAAACACTAATAGCCATTTGCTAAACAAACACCACAGTTTTACAGTGAAAACAGACAACATGAGCAGTAAACTTCTCTGTCCTTGAAACTCACATTAATTGAAATGGCATAAAACCCACATTTAAAGAAAATTCATCTGGCCAGTGGAGGATTAAGTTTACTTTTGTGCTGTTTTCAAACATAGGCCCCTTGTACACATTTTTAGAGCTATGCATACATGTAAACGTTCTTTGATTCACCCTCCTGATTGCATAAATCACATTCCTTGTATAATGCAGCACCATTTGTTAGAATGTTTTAAATGTATAGTTTTTCTGCATTCTTCCAGTAAGCAATGAAACAAAACTATGAACCAATAATGACAAAACTACCCATTTCAGAAAATTTCAACCATAAAAGGCCACTCAGACATCTGTCATTACAATCCATCAATATCAATGCAATAATCTGCAGAAGTAAAAGTGATCCAAATAATTCCACATTAAAGAGATCTGTAACTAATAAAGACATTGCTATTGCAAACACATTTCAGTGTTTCATCTGTAAATTCAGTACCTGTTGCCTTTGAAAAATTAATTGTCTATGTAACATTAAAAAATGGTAAGCAGGTAATATTGCAATAGGGCATGACTGACAAACCAAAAAGTTCATAGTTATGAGGCATCTCATACAAAGGAGAACACACTCAGGAATACAGAACCCCTGCCCCCCTTAAAATGCAACAAATAATCAGCAATTGAAAGGGCACTGCAATACCAGCACTCCATCTACATGGTGTGGGAGTAGAATCCACAGCCTTCTGCACCAAAGACAATTATGCTACTAACACTGCTTTTGCTTTCAAATTCTACAGCACAGTGACTGCCATTTGTTAAACAAGACTCTGCTATACAAACTGCATTTGCAAGGTTTTGTTCGCCGGGAAGCACCAGTTAGATAGGGATAAAGTATTTCTGGCTCCACGAAGTCTACTCTTCAATTTTTCCCTTGGAACTAGACAAACTTTCAACTTAAGCACTCAAACCATTCATTTCACAGCCCAGCACTTGCTCAAAACGCATAGCAAGCACTCACATAGACCTACTAAACCAACACCGGCAAATAACACACATAAATACATGAAAACATACGCGGAGGCTCTAAATAAAAATCTACAAAAGCAACAGAGACCTCCAAAGCAGACACCCAAGCAACCTCCACACCCCATCACAAACCATGAAACACATACGTCACATAATCAGAGATCATCCATGTGAAACTAACAATGGGCAAAACTGCAATTCAAATTGTAGCTTGCTACAGATCACCCACCATGACCCAGGACCCCCATTCCGCATTTCTGGAGACACTGGAAAATATGAAGGTCCTACCAAATGCCCTAATATTGGGTGATTTCAATTACCCAAACATTAACTGGGAGAACTACTCAAGTACTAACTCTCTTGCCCAATGCTTCTTAGAAATTATAAACTCGAACAACACCCCACCAGAGGTGATAACATATTGGACCTGGCCATCACCAACATGGGCGACCAGTGTTCCACACTGGAGGTCAACCCCTCGCTGGTTAGATCAGACCATAGACTAATCACTCTGGATATCCACATTCCGCCCCCACTCCCAGTAAAGGAAACCACCATGAAATACTTTTCAAAAGCAAACTTCACATTACTTAAGACCGAGGTGGAAAGATTCACAGCCCCCATGCTAAAGGACAATGCTGTCCAAGCTACTGACTCCCTTACAAAGGCACTCTATGAGCACCTGCAAGAATGCATGGATCGTGCTATCCCAAGCAAAACCAAGACCCACTCCTCCAAAAAAAGGAAACCAGTCTGGTGGACCCCTGCCATAAACAAGTTATACAATAGAAGGAGGAAACTAGTACAGAAAATAGTAAAATCCCAAGAAGGAAAGACATCCCTGATCAGTATCAGCAAGAAACTGTGATCCCTCATAAAATCATCCAAGACTAGCTTCGAAAGAAAAATTGCCAAGGACTCCAAAGATAACCATAAAGCGTTCTTTAGCTATGTCAAGACCCTAAGTGGAAACTCTCAGATCTGCTCTGAGTTAGTGCAGAATGACACAAAATACACTGAACCAACTGATATTGCCAACATTCTGGCAGACAGGTTTAGTGTAACCATCACCCCCCCCCCTTCACCCTCTAAAGGGCCCATAACCATACCAGAAGAATGTAGAGCCCCAGCAATCACTGACACACAGGTTAAAACAGCCCTATCCAAAGCCAAAAACACAGCTTCAATGGGACCAGACGGTGTCCCTGCTGTGTCTTACACGAGCTCCAAAATGAAGTAACCCCTCACCTAAACACACTGTTCAAACTCAGCCTCTCTACAGGCAACATACCCATACAGTGGCGCACAGCAACAGTTATCCTGCTCCACAAAGGTGGAACCACAACGGACCCCGGGAACTATCGCCCTATAAGCCTGACTAGCCTGGTCTGCAAGGCTATGGAGCGCATCATCATGGAACTCATTAACAGAGATATTGGGAACCTCCAAACATTGGACCCTACCCAGTTTGGCTTTGTTAAGGGCAGATCATCCCTCCTAAGCCTGGTGGACTTCTTTGAGACAGTTACCAAGGCTTTAGACGAGGGAAAGGAGGCACACACAGCCTACCTAGACCACACAAAGGCTTTTAGCACCATTCCCCATTCTGGTATGATAGACAAGCTCACCAGCCTGAACATAATCCCCTACATTACGAGATGGGTTGCCATTTGGCTCATGGATAGAACCCACATGGTGCGAGTTGCAGGCTCTACATCTGACTCTAAACCAGTTACAAGTGGCATCCCCCAGGGCTCAGTCCTGGGACACTCTCCTGTTTGGTATATACTTCTCAGAGGTAGAGGCAAGCACAGGAGGACTATGGCTGACCAAGTTCACAGACAACTTCAAACTGGGGGCCATAACTGACTCTCCAGCTGATACAGACATCCTCCAGAAGGGTCTCACTGAGATGAATATCTGGCGTCAAAATCATGGCCTCAAGCTAAATGACAAAAAGTGCATAGTCATCCCCTTTGGAAAAAACAAAGTACCCACGAACTACTACATATGTGGTAGTCATCCAAAATACAGAAAATGTAATAACGGATCTGGGGACCCAAGTAGATAGTAATCTCTCCTTTGATAATCATATTGTCAAGGTGGTTAGAAAATCCTTCTATGTGACCCACCTAATCCCAAAAGGATTCGCATCTAGAACAAAAGAGGTTATTGTGCCCCTCTACTCACCACTCATCAGACCCATCATAGAGTACAACGCCCCATTTGGGATGTACCTTACAAGACACCTACAACAGCTGGAAAGACCACAGAAGTACCCCACCAAGAGGATTATTGGCCTCAAACAGATGCCCTATGCAGCCCAACTGAAGAAACTCCAGCTGTACTCGGTTGCATACTCCTTACTCAGAGGTGATCTCTCCCTGACATACAAGGCCAAGTTCAACCCAGAATTGATGGACATGCTCCACCTAAAAAAAAAAAAAACAAATCCCCAAGAGCCACACACTCTAGGGATCTAAACCTCACCACAACGATAAATAGGACGTGCTGGAGGGATAGATTGCTGTCCCAGAGACTCGCCATGTTTTGGAACAGGATTCCAATCTACATTAGACAGTGCCCCTCACTAACACTCTTCAAGAAAAACCTTGACGAGTGGATGGGAAACAGAAAATTTACCCCGGGGATCACTGCAGTGGCTCTGCTGGACAAAGGCACAGGGGAACTAATGGTTCTGCTGGACAGAGGCACAGGGAACTAATCTAAGGGGGCGGCGAAAGCCAACGCATTCTGGCTAGGCTTATAGATGCCCTCAGGCAGATAGCCTAGTATGTACCTATGAACCTATAAGACAATCAGTTTATCTTCCCTTGAAACTCACAATTCCATGACAATGCACTGAAACTCATAATTCCCTGAAAATGTACTGAAACGCGCACACACACACACACACACACACACACACACACACACACACACACACACACACACACACACACACACACACACTTTCTCTCTAGTTTAAAGTACTTACAGGCATCTTGCCTTACTAGCCTGGCTAATAAAAACAGCTTAACCTGTATTAAGCAATGAATTTTCTTCATATAACAGAAACTAGAATGTCACAATTATGGCTAGTGAAAACAAACCCATAATTTTCATGATCATCTTTTAAGTCAAAAAAATGTTTAACCACACCTAAATGTTTTTACTGAATTATTTTTGTTCATCTGAAGAAGTCTCTTTTTATGGGATGAAAGCGCTTATCATTGGTGGACTTTTTATTTTCATTTTTATTTTAATACAGTGTCAGTTTATACCTTGCTTTGTGCTGAATCAAGCATATTTATTATGTTATCGGTCTTTTCTTGAGAGTAAAAAACTGTGTTGGCAGTTGAGGCTTAATGCCTCACAGTCTCCAGGCATAAAAAAACATATCTATTTCTAGTATTCTGAAAATGAAACCTAATATTTTACAATATTTTATGAAGCATTTATCTTAAGGATTCATTATAAATTATCTACTAGGTATCATTATTCCTTTCCTTCCTTTTTTTCTTTTTCTTTTTATTGATGTGGTATTGAGTTAATTGCTTGTGCTTTTTGATCAGCTTATTGTTACTTAAAATGAATTTTTATGTAGCCTTTTTGTCATTCTGATGAAGTCTTAGTTGCTTAATACAAAAACGCACAGTCAATAAAGTTTTATATGATGTTTCTAGTGACTTGCTGGCATCTAATTTTTGTTTTATTTGTGCCTTAGTTGAATTGTTTCTCAAAATAAATTAAGTTTAAACAAACTATAATCTGTTCTGATAGAAATTATGATTTAAAGAAACAATTTTAGTACAAAAATAAATCTAACCAGTCCATGGAAACAAGCCCCCTGCAACCCCCATGAGTACTTAAATATTCTAACTCCACAGTTACAGAACGTTGTGGATAATGGAATATTTATTCTTAAAACAAAACCAAACATTTCCTCAGCTCTGAGGTACTCAGCAATGTCATAGTTATATATTTAATGTAGTGGGGTAGCTAGGGGTTTAGTTTTATATATAGTAAGTGCAAGTGAGGGTACTTCTATATTTCATTGTGAAGTTTAGAATGTTGCAAAATTTTTTGCTTGTACATTTTTGTCTTTTTCATATTTGACCATTTTTTTTTGTTTCTGACCTTTAGTATTGTTTGTCCAAAATAGATATAATGCACACACACACACACACACACACACACACACAAACACAAACACACACACACACACACACACACACACACACACACACACACACACACACACACACACACACACACACACACACACACACCTATGTAGCTGCATTCATGCCCCTTAGACCTGCATATGCATACACAAACACACAGACACACATGTGGCTTTGCATTACCTATCCACAGTCATACAATAAGCCCAAATCCATCCATAGATGTGAACAAGTGTACTCCAGCAAAAGACAGTGTATACATTTCCTCCTTGATGAAAATAATGTGGCAGAACCCACACTATTCCAGTGCCAGGGCCATTTCCAGGGGAGTGCATATGGTTATTTAGCATTAAATATTCCCCCTGACTACTGAATTTACATGCAGCTATACTAAAGAGGCTGCTTACCATGCCGTGTACTGCTGTAGTGAGAGAGCAGTCTGTGAATGTCATATAAAGGTTCCAGCAGTGCAGTAAGGCTCTCTGAATCCCATGGCTTGTGTGGCTACACTTCTTTTTGTATATGTCAGTGTAAAGTATGTTACAGCTTTTAAGGAACAGAAATACATTTTGCTTCTGACCATTGTCTGTAAGGCAGTGCTAAATGTGTTACAGTGTTCAGAGCTGTAAACTCCCTACACATTCTTCACTTTTTTCTCCCCATTGCATTGCACACTGGATCAGCTACTTTCCATGTACTATAAGCAGTTGTGTGGCAAGATTAAATGCATTATGGTTTTTAATGTTATAAAACACTTAAGAGCCCCTACACTTTTCTTGGGCTCTGTCTCTCTTTCTTTATGTAACTGGCACTGCATGGAGAAGCTCAATGTATTATAAATAGCTGTGATCCTGGCTCTCTCCTATCTAAGTTGTTAAATGTTCAAAAAATGGATGTCAAGAAATTCACCTTGAGAGTGCAACAATGCTCAAGAGGTGAATCTTGACTTCCATTTTGTACAAATAATGACATGGTTTTGTTTTTTTGAAGAACCAGTCATGATCATCTATATTACAAACTTTTGTTAAAATACAAAGCTAACATCATAAATTTTTGAAATTTCTTAGTATAATTGAATAAACATTTATTAACATTCACCTCCTTTACCCTGCTCTGGATCATTGGGTAGCTGACACCTATCTTGGTACAATGGCAGTAAGGCTCAAAAGCAGTTCTTGAAGAAAGTCAGTCCATCACAGAATGTGCATACAGATCATTCATGCACTGGTCCCATAACTACAGGCAGCTTATAGCACTGCCAGTTCCTTTCTTTGCATATTATTTATTTATTTTATTTTACATTTGTTGACCTGGCTAGTCTAGCTGGATATATGTCCATTTTCAGTAGAGGCCCGGGGAGAAAAGCTCTAAGCAAAAAAAAAAAATGGGAAATTTAACAATGAGTATAACTATGAGAAGTACAATAAAAAGTTAGCACTCTGATAGAGAACAGTTATAAAATAAATTTGTAAAACTAAACACTTTTAGTGGAAATTAAACTAAACAATTCTCCAACTCACAGTAGAAGGTATAAGCAAGTCTTAGAAAAGGGAAAAGAATATATATATTAATCTAAAATTCCTGAGTAAGAGTCAGTAGTAGTAAGTCAATTTGGAGGTAAAGGTTATAGGAGTACTGTATAGGATTATGGGTAGAAGTGAGAAAAGATGTCAATCTGGGTTAGTGCATGGACAGAGCCAATGAGCTTTGAGATGTTCTTTAAGATGTTTTTTAAAAAGAGAAGTAGAAGCAAGAGAAGTTAAGTCAGCAGGAAGCTGATTCCAGAATTTTCCTGCAGTGTTTGAGAAGAGTGAATCCCCAGCTTTGTTGTTAGCTTTATTAGAGGAGACTAGAAGTTTGTTAGCAGAGCGTAGTGTAGATAGATTCGTATAAGGTGTAACAAGATTAGTGAGGATAGGGGTATTAGTAGGGTGGTATAGGATCTTTTGAGTAATAAGTAGTTGTTGATAGAGTGTGGCTATGAAGTTCTAGCCAGCCAAGCTGTTTGAGGTTAAGGCAGTGGTGAATTTTAAAGGGTGAGCTTGTGATGAATCTAGTTATGCTATTATAACAGGTAGAGAGTTTAGAGAGGTTGTTTTTGGATAGGTTGGTGTATATAACAGAGGCATAGAAAAAGGTGGAAATGAGGTGAATCTGGGCAATTGTTTTTCTTGCAGGAGGAGTAAGAAAGGGTTTTGTTCTATAGAGGGTGCTAAGTTTTTTGTTGACAGACTTAATAGTTGAGTTAATGTGTACGTCATGCTTGAGTTGATTATCAATAGTTACACCAAGTAGGCGGGTTGTAGTCGCTGGGGTAATGTTGGTACCATTGTTAGAGGTTATAGAGAAGGAAGGAACAGGTGATTTATGAGTAGGAGTAAAGAGTAGTAGTTTTGTTTTTTTTTGGATTTAGGAGGAGGCAGTATTGCATAAACCAGTCTTCAACCTTCTTAAAAACAGTTTGGGTGAGAGAGTGGAGAGAGGTTATACTCTTGGCTGTACAGATTAAGGTGGAGTCATCTGCATACTGAATGCAGGTGGCTTGGGGTATGTTAGTATGTAAGTTGTTAATAAATAAGGAGAAGAGTAGGGGACCTAAGATAGAGCCCTGGGGTACTCCTATTTTTACTGATTGTAGTGAAGACAGGATGTTATGCCAAAGTACTGCTTGCTGTCTATTTTCCAGATAAGATCTAAACCATTGTATGGCTTGAGGATCTAGAGAGTGAGCCTTTAGTTTGTCTAGCAGTAGGTTGTGGTTAACCATGGCAAAGGCTTTTGACAGGTCAATAAATAATGCAGAGGAATATAAGTTATTGTTACGATTTTTATTTATGGAGTCAGTAAAGGATAGTAGGGCAGTTGATGTACTGTGGAATGGCCTAAAACCATGTTGGCAGTTTGCTAGTAGGTTATTTTGTAATAAGTGGTTGAGTAGCTGTTTGTGAATACATTTTTCCATTATCTTAGCTAATGGGGACAGTAGGGCAATAGGGCGATAGTTAGAAAGCTCAGTAGATTGTCTTCCTTTATGTAGAGGGATGATATGGGATATCTTCCATAGAGCAGGGATTTTGCCCTCAGAGATAGATCTGTTAATAAGGATAGAGATGGGATAGTCTATGGCTTTAGCGGCTATTTTTAGGTATTCAGATGGGAGTTGGTCAGCAGAAGGGGTGCAAGGCTTCAATTTTTGAAGTAGCTTACAGATGAAAGATGTAGATACAGGTTGTATTTGAAAGGTAGGTAAAGAAGTATTGCAGATATTTGGTTGTGAAGCAGTGAGAGGAGGTAAATAATTGGCCAGGGTTTGAATGGCTTCTGTAAAGTAGTTATTAAAGGCATCAGGGATCAGGTTGGAGTTGTTACTATTGAAACCAGTTGGGTTTGGAGTGGTGGTGTGGCCTGGTTGAAGAAGTTTGTTTATCCCACTCCAGAATTTTTGTGGGGTTTGTTGATTGGTTTGTTGGAGGCCGAGGTAGTAATCTTTTTTGTCTCTAAGAATATCTCTTTTGGTGGAATTTCTTAGTTGTTTAAATTGGAGGTGGGTTGTTGGACATTTGGTAGATCTCCAATTAGCCCATATTTTATTTCTGAAGTGTATCTTTTGCCTGGTTTGTTTTGTGAGCCAGGGGGCACATTTGGTTTTTATTCTAGTTGAGCGATAAGGGCATGGGAGTCTAGGATATTAAGAAATTTAGTGTTGAAGTAGGTAACTGCTTTGACTAGTTCTAGATAGGTTAGTGGTGACCAGTCACAAGCTTGTAATTCAGTTAAGAAGCTGTCTGGGTTAAAACTTTTTTTTGACCGGGAGGTTTTGAGATTATGTGTGGAGGGAATGTGGGTTTTTTGTTTAATAATGTTGGTAAGTGTGTTGTCACTGATATCATCTGGGAGGGTTCCTGGAGTATAAGATTCAGGGTGGCTGTTAATAAGGATCCAATCCAGAGTACTTTCCTTGTTAGTGGGTTTATGGATTCTTGTAGGAGTTGTAATTAGTTGAGAGAATCCAAAGAGGTTTATATGGTTGGTGGGGTTGATATGTAGGAGGAAATTAATTTCCGTGGTAAAAAATCCATGCAGATTCAAGACAGACAAGCAAACTCCACACATGTGGTAGCCAACCCAAACCAGAATCAAATCAGAGACCCTCCAGCTGTGAGGCACCATTGCTTACCATTCCACCTATGTGTTGCCTATATAAGCAGTAAGTTAGATGCAAATGCATATTTGAATGACAAATGCTCAGTCTGATAAGTATTTGAAAGACATTTGCTAAAGCTAAGGGAGTAGTAATTCCAGTTTTCTGAAATTATACATATACAATAGTGGATATAAATAGCTGTAGAATAACACACTAAAATTTGAGATGTTGTTGCACTTGTTCAAGTATATTGTGATATTCCAGTGCAAGAATACCTTTGGAGAAATCAGCTTGTAGACACTGTGCTACATTATGGATACAAAGAAAAAAACTGAAGCTGAAAGCTGTTTATAAGCATATGGGGGTCTGATTATTTGCTATCTATCAACAATGCAGTGTTAATTGATTCAATGAGACCCTGTTTGCATGAGGTTGAAAATATCTGACTTTTTTATCAGTCATTTAATAGGTGCACTTAAATTATGTTCTAATGGTGGCCGTACCTCTTAACTGTCCATGATTTCACAGAGTGTCCAAATTTGTACTTTATATTTCTGGTCTTTTCCTAATGCAGTTTGTGGTTTTCTGGAAAATCATTGAGGATTGAAATTATTAAATAATGACAGACATATGAATTTCAGACTTCACAACCTTCAGAAAATGTATGTTATTGCAAAAGCCATTATTCTAACATCTTTTAATGATTATAAGATCAGTATTTAAAATTTGTCTTAGATGTGGGATGTGTCTCCATTAGATAGATATAGATATACATATACAGATTCACTTCATAATCTCGAAATACTGAAACATCGAATTTCAGTATTTCAAGACCATGAAACCGAATCCACAAAACACCGAAACTACAAAACCCCGAGCCCAAAACTGCGAAATTCAAAAACCCAAACAAACTGCACACACCACATCACACATACACCAAAACACCCACATCACAATTTAAAACGCAAAACTACACACATACACAACTCATACACACATAAGCAGGTGGGGCAAGCCCCCCTGCACCCCCCACACACCCCTACTTATATATACTAACTCCGAGATCGCACATACAAGAAACAAAAGCAAACTCACACACGCACATTCTCCAGTCCCTCACACACATATCAAACATATCAGCACACTCACATACACTCTACCTCCCACTCAAAATTCTTACAAAACACTCACTTACCTGAGATAACACCTAGATCCACACACGACACCGCGTACCATCAACACACAAACCCGGAAACAAAGTAGGGTAAGTCCATAACCATGAATTCGAGATATTCGAATTTGTGATTATGAACTTTTGCTATTTTCAACATTCAGCTTTAAAGTCTTGAGCTACTGAAATTCGACATTTCAGTATTTTGAGATTATAAAGTGTTCTCACATATACATATAGCTTTAGATACAGGCTCAAGTGGCTACATAGATGTATGCATAACTTACAGGTTCAAAAAAGAAAGGAATGGTAAATGGGCAGATTGTTAGGAAGACCTGTTTTATATCTGTCCAAATGAGCAGTTACTGTTGGGGTTAAAATGCCTGTTCCTTGATAAGGGCAAACATGAGCACTGTAATAACATAGCCTCCCTATGACAGCTCAGTGTACTGTTTTGCTTGCATGAACATTTAACTATCAGAGAAATATGAGTGATATAGCTTAGTGGGGATGTGTTTTTGAATCATAACCACCCTCATCCACCCTTCCCCATTTGTTGCTCTCCCATCTCATGGTCAATATACAAGTCAGAACATAGCAGAAGGGCAGGTGGAAAATAAAATACAAAGTCTGGTCTCCACTGGATGAATGTAAAAAAGAAATTATCTGTATTCTCTCATCATGTCATATAGATGCTACCTTTCAGGCAGTGGTATTTATTCTTCATCTGCCATGAAGTATGCCACATGGAGATATCGTGAATAAGGACAAAGGCAGATAAGCACACAATACTTTCTTTATGCGGCCTAGCCTAGTTGGTTAGGAACTGGGCAGTAGCTGAGAAGAAATGAAATAACTCATCTGATGTGCAGCAGCAAAAAATCAAACAGTACCCTATAAACACCAAGACAGAATAAAAACTAAAAGGCATAAATAAAAGAATGCATAGCATAGTCGGCTGTACACACTAGTCAAATCCTACACTGTAAACAAAGGTAAGTTAAGATGTCTGTCTAAAAATAAGACATTATTCCTTTAAATGAAACTCAGACTTCATGATAGCAAATCTGTTCTGTTTTCTAAAATAAGGCATGGCTGCAGCACTTATTACTTATATCGTCTTTTCTTGTTTAAAGTAATCACAGCACACTTCTATCTAGTCTGCACACACATTTCAAGCTGGCAGCAGTCTATTAAAACCTGTGCAGGATAATATGGTGCCTTTTTTTCAATGGCAGTCAGGCTCAATCCTTATTCCAGTTCCAAACATTTTGGTGTTAAATGTAATTAAAGTGACAAAAGAAATAACGACTGCCAACAGTTTTCAGAGATAGTGTTTGACATCTGATGTTAATGCAGAGTTATCCTAATTAACTTTACATGGGTCTGTTGTTGAGATCTGACAAGAAATTGATCTCCTGCACAATATTCAGTCCTTCAGTCTGTTTCCTATTTAAACTATTTTAGATTATGTCTGACTTTCTGAAGGGCAGATATGGGTGGGAGACACACAATGGAGCAACAGCTTTGCAAAGAGACTATTCAGAAATGCAAGAATGGTGAAACTTTCCCTATCAGCATAGTACAGCAGTGGTTTGGAAAACCAGTGACCCTCTTTTTTACAGACTAATGACCTTTCAAGGTACAGTTTTACTAATAACACACACACACGCGCACGCACACACACACACACACACACACACACACACACACACACACACACACACACACACACACACACACGCATGCATGCATGCATGCACACAGAATGGACCACAGTGTATTAACATGTAAGCATGTGCTCAAATGCATGTTGTGTGATATCCTGACAATACAGTATAATTCATTCAAGTTCCAGTTTCTGTATAAATGCAGCATCTTAATTTAAATTTGACTAGTAGGGATTGTAAGAATCATTCTTCAAAAGCTTCTTTGGGTAAGCACAAGAGACATGATGTACCAATACCATGGGTGGGATTTAAACCCATAAGTTTCAGAATACAATTCTGGTTACATTGCCAGTCACCCTCTCAAAACAGCTAAGACAGAGCAGACACTGACATGCTATTAATATGCATAATACACTCCTCTGTTGGTGTAGGGATCATAATGATCTTAACCAGTGGATGGTGTATTTGGAAGTAATGTGTAAAAAGATATGCAGTGGTCAGCCATCTATGGGGTGTTGCTAGGCTATTGTTCTGGTCCACTTCAATAAACACACAACACTGAATGACATTTGATGACCTTTATTAAAATTCCATAAATATGATTGTTAACCAATAGTTATAAATTTCAATAAAAACATGACACCAGTGATAATAGCATCCATGAAAGGAAACATAAAATAACCATAAGGGCAGCGCAGCCGCTCACCCTTGATAAGCAGTGTCCCCCACTTGCTCACTTATCTTTTGCACTAACAAGGCAGTGTTCCCCCAATCACCTTCAATTTATTGTATTACACTACCACCCATATAAGCAGCTCAGCTTGCTTATTAACTTGTACACTAGAGCAACTGCTCACTTTCTTTCCAAACTTATTGAATTGCACATCTATCACCAGAGGGGAAACAGAAGAGGGCAAGCCTGCCCCTCTTCTCCGCTGACCAGCCTGACCAGGCTGTTTCCCCTCTTTTCACCAAAGCTTCCAACCTAAGGCCAAATGTCATTCGGTGTACCCATTTTCTAAACTCCAGCTAAATTATAAGACCATCCCTCATCTGCAAAGAACCACAACAAACCGTGCCTTTCTTAAGCCTCCCTCGTAGACATGGTACCCAAATCCTGAACTATCCCTTAAAACACCTGCATACCTGCAATACCCGAAAACCCCACTATCCCAGACCAGTGTAAATTCAACTGTGCCTCAATGAACCCGAATAAAGTAATAATATGTAGCACACCAGAACAACCACTGCTACAAAATTCATTACCTTGCACATCAGCGTTTTTTCAAGGTTAGCTCATTCTAACTGCCCTCTATAACCTCATTGCATACCTCTCTGATGACCAAAACATCTCCTGCAACCAATGTATTCTAAACAGCAGGAACAGCCACCATGACAAAACCCTCACCTTCCAACTCCACATCTTTCCAGCCCCAACTGCTTACATCTGTAAAAGAAAGAACACTGTAAATTCATGATACTCACCCAACAAATGTTCTTAGACATAAAGCCATATCAGAAATGCCCACCATTACACTGACCTATCTCTCTTACCTCAGCCCAGCCCACCTTATCTACATAAAATCCTTTCCCAGCCAAAACAAGAACATACAAAAGCAATCCCACAATAAGCACCAAAAGTAAAGTGATACCCACTGAAGATGTTGCAAGTAATCACTGTGGAAAGATAAGTTAAATATAACTATACCTTACCTGCGTCCCCTGCTTATTTCCATATGAAACAATCTAATAGTCTGCTGAACATGTGTGTGACCAACACCGCAAAATACCCGCACAGATCCCTACAAAATGTGGTATGAGCTGTTTAGCTCACAGTTGCCATATGTAGCAGAAGAAAACAAATTTTACGTACTCTCTTGCAATTTAATTTACCAACATAGTCTATATCTCAGCCATTTGTAAACAATAACCCCATTCCCCCAACTAAACTGAATATGCAAAATATCAGCTTAGCAGCAGCCCTCCTAACCATGAAGAACCCCATCTTTCATAAACAGAATACATATAACCCTAAATAACTCCCTACTACACCAAATCGGCCTATCCTCCCACTTCCACCGCCTCTATTCCTACAATCCCACCTCAGTGGTCCAAAAAAAAGAAGTTATGTCCTTACCATAACGTTCCATGTGGAGTGTTCATCTCGCCTTTGTTCTTACACATGGGTGTCGGCCGCTTAGCAAAGCTTTGCATCCAGAAGAAGCTCGAGACCAACCTACCTCCCACAATTCCCTCTGCCTTTACCTCAGATCTAGTTTGCAAGAAACAACACCAGATCCAGCAATAACAAAGTAATCCCCTATAAAGAAAACCTACGTATACACAAGGAACGTAACTAGCTCAAGCCAGTAGAACAACAGAGAGACCACTAGTGGGAAACAAACAGGCCAGACTTCTAAACCGAACGTTCTTCCAGACCTGAGGGTGGGAGGGTGGGAATGTAAGAGCAAAGGCGAGATGAACACTCCACATGGAACGTTATAGTAAGGACATAACTTCTTTATGTGAGAGTGTTCAATCTTGCCATTTGTTCTTACACATGGGTAGCGTCCCTAGCTCCGTTACCCCGAGTGACTCACGGAAGAACATTCCTGAGCACAGTGGAACCAAAAGATGCTCTGTCCCTGGAAGTCTTGTCCACTTTATAATGAGTGATGAACGTATGTGGTTTAGACCAAGTGGCTGCCGCACAAATAGTGTCCAAAGGCAGACGAGCCGCATGAGCCAAAGATGTAGAAACTGACCTAGTAGAATGTCCCTTTGGTTTGGTGGGCAAACTCTGATTAGAAGCAGAATAAACGAAGGTAATACAATCAGTCAGCCATTTGGAAAAGAGTATGCTTCGTCACTGCCATGCCCTTTTTGTTGTCCGCAAAGGCTATAAAGAGTTGGTCTGCTTTTCTATGGTCTTTAGTTCTATCTAGGTAGAATCTGAGTTGTCTATGAACATCCAACTTGTGCAACATATATTCCAGCTTATTGGAGTGGTTTTTGAAAAATGTGGGAAGCTCAATGGACTGATTAATGTTGTTAACTGAACAAACCTTAGGGAGGAACGAAGGGTTGGTGCGTAATGATACCCTGTCCAGGTGAAAAATTAAATATGGCTGCTTAATGGAAAGAGCCTGAAGTTCTGATACTCGTCTGGCTGAAGTGATAGCTACTAGGAAAAGAGTTTTCCAGGACAAGAACTTTAAGGAACCGGAAGAAGCTGGTTCAAAAGGTGGTAACATTAGTTGGGATAAGAGCAGATTTAGATTCCAAGGAGCTGTAGGAAACCTAACTGCTGGTCTAAGATGAAAGGACCCTTTCAAGAAGGCTTTACAAAGCCTATGAGCCATAATGGGCGCTCCGTTCTCTCCTACATGGAAGTTCGAAATCGCAGCCAATTGAATTTTTAAAGTAGTAGTAGAGGCTCCTTGTTGAAACAGTATGGACAGGAACTCCAAAATCTTGTTTAGAGGGGCTACTAAGGGATCTAAATTTTGTTTAGTCGCCCAGTAAACGAAACGTTTCCACTTACCGGTGTAAATTTTAGTAGTGGAAGCCTTATGAGAGGCTACCAGAATGTCCTGAACTGCCGGAGAGAGAAGATCAGACCTGGCTAAGTAGGGAAGCGGAGCAGCCAAGCTGCTAACTTGAGGGACAGGAGTGACGGGTGGGGAGCTCCTGATGAATGAGTCAGTAGATCTGGCACCGGGTCCAGAATCCAGGGCTCCTGCATTTGGTGAGCTTGAAGAAAGGGGAACCAAATCTGTCGAGGCCAGAATGGGGCAATGAGAATTATAGTCCTTTCCTGGTCCTTGGCTTTCTGAAGAAATCTCGGTATCAGAGATATAGGGGGGAAAGCGTACAGGAGACCCGGGGGCCAATCGTGAATCAGAGCATCCCTGGGGACATCCCCTGGAGGGGGAAGAAGGGCAAAGTAACTTCTGCATTTGGTGTTCATCGGAGACGCAAACAGATCGCAGCAAGGCTGGCCCCATTTGCGGAAGATCCTTTCCGCCACTATCTGGTTGAGGGACCACTCGTGAGGTAACAGGATGGCTCTGCTCAACCTGTCCGCTATGATGTTGGATAACCCCGGGATGTGCGTTGCTATCAGAAAGCGACCCGTGGATTCTGCCCATTGCCAAATTCTCATGGCCTCTCTGCACAACTGGTAAGATTTGGTTCCTCCTTGTTTGTTTATGTACCAGACTACGGATATGTTGTCCATCTGAACTGCAATGGTCCCTAGAGGTAGAAGGGGGGAGAAGTGTAGCTACGCTAGAAACACTGCCCTCATCTCTAGAACATTGATGTGCAGGTTGTACTCTAAACTGGTCCATTCGCCTTGGACTGTCTGTCCCTGAAAAATTCCCCCCCACCCTATCAGGGAAGCGTCCGTGGTCACTGTGGCTGTTGGTGTGGGTAACACAAATGGTCGCTGATGAAATTGTGATTCTGTAACCACCAAGACAGGTGTGCTTTGCAGGTGTTCGTAATGTGAATCTCGTGTGTCAGTGGTAACTGTTGGAATGACCACTGTGCAAACAGCAGCCATTGGAGAACTCTCATGTGTAGCCTCCCCATGGGAACTGCAATGAGGGAAGCTGACATGAGTCCCAAGACTTTCAAGACTAGTTTGGCTGGGGACTTTTTGGACAATAGTAGGAGAGATACGTGTTCTTGTAGGGAAGCTATTCTTGTGGAGGGGAGTTTTAGGAGCAAAGAACGGGTATCTAGCTCTGCCCCTATAAATGAAATAAGCTGCGAGGGCTGTAACGCAGATTTTTTGAAATTTATCGAAATCCCTAGCTGAACACAAAGGCTGAGAGTGTAGTCCCTGGCCTGTATGAGTTGACGCTCGGTGGTGGCAGAAAGGAGTCAGTCGTCCAGATACGGAAACACCCGGAATCCTAGGCGTCTCAAGTGAGACGCTACCACTGCCATGCATTTGGTGAAAACCCTGGGGGCTGAGGTTAGACCAAAGGGCAGGGCCCGAAACTGAAAGTGGCTGGCTCCCAGACGGAAGCACAGGTGATCTCTGGATGCTCTGGCCATTTTGATGTGGTAGTAGGCGTCCCTGAGATCTATTGAGCACATCCAGTCGTCCTTCTGTAAGAACAGAAGGACCGATTGAAGCGTGACCATCTGGAACTTTTCTTTCTTGACATACGTATTGAGATTGCTTAGGTCCAGAATTGGCCTCCAGTCCCCTGTCTTCTTTGGAACTAAAAAGAACCTTGAGTAAGTTCCGGATCCTGTTTGGTCCGCTGGGACTGGTTGGATGACTCTTTTTTTAGCAGCTTTGAGATTTCTATAGCTGCAGGTTCTGGCAGATGGGGTGGAACATCTGGGAATCTTTTTTGTGATAACGGGGGGAATAGAAAAGGAATTTTGTAACCTCTGGTAATAATGCTTTTTACCCATTTGTCTGATGTAAGTTTTTGCCAGGCCTGAGGGTATAAAGCCAAGCGTCCCCCGACTGCCTCCAGAGCAGTACAGTCGGGCCTCCTCTCAGGAGTGCTGGAAAGGCTTCCCCGGGATGGTATCCCTGTCGCCTTGGTTTTGCGGACCCCCTCTGCCGCCAGGGCGGCGTCTTCTACCTCTGCCCCCCCCCTCTGCTTCTGGAGGGGGCATCACCCTGTGTGCCTGGGAAAGAACTCTGGGGTTTACGAAACCACATCTTTCCACCTCGTTGCCCTTTGGGGTACGGTCTGGATGGGGTGGAAAAACGGACTCCAACAGCAGACAGAGTCTTTCCCTCTTGCTCACACCGGGTCAGGGTCTCCTTTACTTTGGGGCCAAAAAGAGTGGCGTCATCAAAGGGGGCGTTAGTAAAGGAAGACTTGAAGGCTTCCGCAAAGGAGCACAGGTGCATCCAGGATTGTCTACGAAGAGCAATCACTGAAGCTGCAGCCCTACTCGATCCTTCGGCCGCATACAAGATGAGCCTCATGGACAAGTTCACAATAGATGTAAGGGTATTGAGCTGTGCTGTAACCTTATCTGAGACAGCAGCATCTGTACTACCCTGGAGGGTATCTCCCAACTCCTTGACTAGATCCCTCTGTAATCTTGTGAAGTGTGTCAAGTAGTTCAGCGATCACATGGAAAAAGTCACTGAGCTGAAAATGCGCTTCCCATATCTGTCCATGGTCCTAGAGTCTCTGTTAGGAGGATGAACAGACGAGGAAGATTCGGACATCTCCTTTTTCGTGGCAGCTGCCACCACCATAGCATCCACTGGAACTCCCTTAGTGAGATATGACTTATCCTGAGGGGCAGTTATATATTTGTTAGGCTCCCTGGGAACTGGTTCCACTGTGTCAGGTGTCTCCCACACCCTTCGAGCAATCAATTCCATTAACTCGTCGAAGGGTGGAGTGACCCAGGAGGAAGAAGGGCAAGCACCAAATGCCTTCAGCAGAACCGACTCATCCTCAGAAGGGGGTAGGGCCTGCCAATCACCACTCTGTTTCAGGATCTCCAAGATGTCAGAAAAAGAGACATCCTCTGCAGGTGATTTTGGGGACCCCTCTGACTCATCCAAGTCAGTATCCGATGTTAAGGATTCATGTGGAGAATCTAAGTGCCTCCTCTTGCACAATCTTTTCCTCGGGACGTCATCGGGGGGGGGCATCCGATGAAGCCTCCGAGGAAGAAGGGGCTCCCTCTGGGAGTGGCTGAGACACTGGTGCTCGACGCTTTTGTGTAGTTGTGGGTGCAGAAGAAGACAATGGACCTTTATGGGAGGGAGAAGTTGCTTCTGCTGAAGTGGTTGTCTGAGAAGACAATACCTTCCTCATAAGGTCGAAGTGCTGAAGTGGTTGTCTGAGAAGACAATACCTTCCTCATAAGGTCGAAGGCCCCTGGACCCCGAGCCGAGGAATCCCCTGGTTCCAAAGAACGCGGAGGTATCTCCGACGCGGAAACCAAGGGCATCAACCCCGAGGATGGAGCCGAAGTGATCCGTGCCGAGGCGCCGAGGGGGAGAGTCGGCACCGAAATATTGGTTCGACTCTCAGTCCCAGAACCAAGGATAGATTGTCGGCTCCGCGAGTCCGGTAATGGTTCCGATGGAGTCGAGGTCAACGGTGCCGACCGAGAAAGGGACGGTTCCGGCACCAAGGGCTCCACTATTATCAGATCAACGTCTCCCGGCTCCGAAGGCTGAGTAGGCCTCGGAGGAGGATCAGATGGAGATAAAGGAAGGCCTTCGAGTCTCGACACCAATTGAGAGGAGACAGGGTCATGTTCTCCATTAACTTCTGCACCACATGATCTCCGTCAGTGTCAGAGAGGGGCCTGGAAGACCGTGTTGAAGGAATCGAGGACGGTGCCGACCTCAACAGAGCAGGAGGTGGTAGCTCCGCCACCGGTTCCAAGACTCGAGGCTCGGTGGCAGACAGAAGTTCGACACTCGGCCCCGAAGTCTGTGGAACCGGTGAACGAACCTTAAACGAAGAACTCCGAGCTGATGACCTGGGCTCCGATGTCTTCGACTCCTTCAAGGATCTAGAAGCCTGGTCTGACTTGTCAAGAGCCTCCTGGAAGGCAGGCTTCAAAAGACCTCTGTCCATAAGCTTCCTGCGCCTATCTGTCATGACCCTTCCACTAAAGGAATGACAGATAGAACAGTCTTCCTGTAAATGGAGAGGGCCAAGGCAGTAGACACAGGAGCTATGGTTGTCGGTGACAGACATCTTCTGCCCACACTGACACCTCTTAAATCCTGACTTAGCTTTCTCAGACATTCTGTAAGAAAAAGTAAGTACACTTATTACAAAACACTGTCAAATTAGGTTATCAAGTAACTAGCAATAAAATTGCAGGTATCAAATCCAAGTTTAGCAGTAGTGGGTAGGCCCTAAGGTAAAACCTAAACTATATATATATATATATATATATATATATATATATATATATATATATATATATATATATATATATATATATATATATATATATATATATATATATATATATAATAGAAAAAGGATGACCAGACCCCACACACACACACACACACACACACTAAATATAAGAGTCAAGAATCCTAAAACTTTTGAAGAAAAAGTTCAAGAAAAAAGTTATCTTATCTTCCCAGTTGGTCTGAGCTGTGTAGAAACGATGCGATCGTTGCAGCGGCAAACTAGATCTGAGGTAAAGGCAGAGGGAATTGTGGGAGGTAGGTTGGTCTCGAGCTTCTTCTGGATGCAAAGCTTTGCTAAGCGGCCGACTCGGAGGCGAGGATCGGCTCCGACACCCATGTGTAAGAACAAACGGCGAGATTGAACACTCTCACATTAATGGTTAACAGTAATAAAGTTACACAGCAGACTGCCACCAAGGACCATTTCCTTAACAGCTAAACTTTACCTATAAAACCTCTGCTTTGCCATCAGAGGCAACCAGCCTAAACTAAACAATTAAGATCCTTCCATCAAATTCCCTTCCTGTCAGCCTGCAATCTGAAAACTCCCCATAAAGCCTCAAAATCCTCTGCTGAACCCATCATCCAATCCTATACCTAAAAATATAAAACCCCACTCCCATACCCCCAAAAGATGCCCCAAACTCATGTTACCATAATTCCGCCCTTTATAACCACCCCACCTCCCCTTGAACACCGCCAAGCCTACTTCACCCTGCCTCTAAGTTAACTGAAGTCACCTTTCAGCACCCTGCTACAAATCTGACATGTCAAGTGAAATACTTACCAAACTAGGCTTAGCAACTATCATCTCTCAAGAACGCCTATGCAATCCACCAACTGATGATCCTCTGTGCTTCCCATCTGCACACAACACTATATCCTGATCGTCTTGGATGCACTACTTGCCAGTAACAAGTTCATGCCGAAATGTTAACTGACGAGCTACAAATATTCATAACCCCTCCTTGTTTCTAGCTTACTCCAACCGTGCTGACTGTCTAAGCATCAAAGTCCCCAGCTGAACCCATCTTCCAATCCTATACCCGAAGAACATGAAACCCCACTCCCCTCCCCCAAAACCTGCCCCAAACACCTGTTACAATAATACCCCCCTTTATAGCCACCTAAACTCCCCTTGATCACCACCAAACCTGCTTCTCACTGCATATAAATTAACTTGAGTCACATCTCAGCACCCTGCCCCAAATCTGACATATCAAGTTACATATTTACTGAAGTAGGCTTAGCAACCATCACCTCTCAAGTGCGCTTAACAATCCACCAACTGATGGTCCTTGGTGCTTCCCATTTGCAAAATAAAAGACAAAATAAGTGCTGTACACATTAAACCCTTAACAGTAAATGATGCGAGGTGCCACCTTGCTCATGAATTTCTGACTCCCCCAAAATGTTGCCGTTAACTTTTTCCAAAGCCATACTATTCATGTAAACCGAGAAAACTGGATAAAGTCACACACAAAAGTAGGACAAATAGCCTGCCAGAGATAACTTTCTGCTATTTCTCCTAAAACCTAACAATTTGGACTTGCCATAACATGGCTTCCTTGACTGGTATGAAATCACTAATTAACCAAACTCCATGTTATGGAATGGACCCAAAATAAGGAAATGGGAAATGCCGGAATTAATGTACATCTCCCATTTTGTGACTTAATTACATATCTTCACAGCATATGAAAATATGCGTTAACAACTACCCAAACCATGTATCTCAAGTGTACCTCATTACAAGAAACATACCTCCTTTGGGGTCTTAAAAGTTAATGTTCCTTGAAGTTCCACGAAGTTCCACATTGAAAAGAGGGTTTTGTAACACATCCAGAGTTAGGAACTTCTTAAATGAAATCCATAGAAAAATAAATAACTCATTAATTCATTAAAAAGATCTCCTTGGTAAGTAAACCAGCTTATTTTAACCACCCTATGACCTATCTAGCAGAAGTTGTTAGTAAACCATTAGCACGTTTCACATTTTGCCCATTTGTTCCACATTATGAGGCTAGTGTACCAAAAGCCCACGAAAACCACCCAGCACCTCCACTGAAAAGCTCACAAGCAGCAGAACCCCTACAACCCGTAGACACACGCAAAAAACACCTGAAACCTCTCACAACCACCCAACAGCAAAAACACCCATCTAAACTCAGAAACAAAAATGAACCACACAAATTCGCCAAGTGCCATTGTATACGTCCAAACATAACCTCCATTTAAGAAACCTCATTGATGGAAGCTTGCAACGACAAAGCCTTTTAGGCCCGGTCACCCCCTCCATTCCAATTTACAACCAGTTAATCTCAGTAGGACAGAGAGAACAAAAAAAAAATTTAATTTGACATTTCTTTACTGGAGTGGTCTGACTCGATTTACAGAACCCATTTCCAGCAGAGGCCCGGGGAAAAGCTTCACACAGAGCACAATATAATACAGTGTAAACCAATACAATACATATTACTTTAGAATTACTATACAAAATAAACTGAAAAACAAACTATGTTACAAGATGTAAAATATTACTTCCCATCTCTAAAATTCTACAGAGTCAAAAACATTACACTCACTCCTTTATGAAAAGATTAAGCAACCATACCTACACCACATAACCTGACATGCAAACATTGTACGCATACACAAATTATCCATTAAAGATAACAATACCCAGTTAACAAACTACATCGATGCCCAAACTATTAATTAATATTCCGTAAGCATATTGATAATACCAAATGGCATGAACAGTTGCCCCGAGCTTCCCAACTATCCTCCCCATCCCCATCACCTGTAACAATCAGCACCACACCAAGCATGCGCCATTTCAAAAAACCCACGAAAATCACTCCCCTCAACCCATCCAAGCAACAAAACTGCCAGGCAACTCAACTGTAGAAAAGCCAAGAAGAAACACCAACACTAAATATTAGTACAGAATACCCTATCCACAGGACATACCTCTTCTGGCAAAATCTAAAATGAACATGTCAGACCTACTTGAATATTTCTTCTTTTTTTTTATATAAATTTCACGTCTTATGAGTTTCAAATACCCTGAGAGAAATGGCCCACTACCCAGCCAAAGGACGCTGAAAGTTCAAAATAGTATTGTTTAATCTTTTAAAGGAACAAATAGGACAATCTTGAAATAATGCTCTTAAAGAAAGTTTATAGGATAACAGGCTCTGCATTAGCATGAATTTCCCAAAGGGTATGATGTCTAAAACTCAAATGCCTGTCATTATATCTTAACTTCAATCTTTAACAATTTGCCACTAGTTTGCCAGAAAGCCACAATTTTATGAAAATGAACCAAAAAATATAAGTCAAAATTCTGTACTGATGAGAGGTATGTAAGCACAACCACAAACACCCTTAGAGAATTGCTACAAAACAGGACTTCTGCTTGCAGCAACAGAAGCAACAGAGCCAAGTAGGATCACGACTCAGCAAACATGCTGGCCAATCCTAAACCAACCTTACCTCCAAAATTATAGCTCTGTGACACTCCTATCAAGCAAGGCATGAGATAAACACCAGGTAGAAAACAAAATTCAAGACTCTAAACCCATCAAGCAAGGCATGAGAAACACCAGGTAGAAAACAAAATTCAAGATTCTAAACACATCTGCTCTCTTAGACCTAACCCAGAATCAACCTCCCAATTTAAGTACTGATCCTATAAGCCTATAAAGTTGCTAACGTAACAGAATTTGAATCAACAAATAACTCCAAGAAACTCAAACTGGCACCTAGCAAATAAACTTTAAACCAAGACAAAGTCAGGTACGCCAAAAAAGGAACTCAGTACAGCCTTGCAGTTCAGAAATTGCACTGGTTTAATAGTGTAAAAAGCATGAACGCATTTAAAATCACAGCATTTTCATTTTGTTCAGTCAGACTTCATCAGATACATGAAGCTTCAGTTAAAAACACACACACACACACACACACACACACACATATATATATATATATATATATATATATATATATATATATATATATATATATATATATATATATATATATATACTTCAAAATATTCCACCAACTAAAATACAACCAATAAAAATTCCCAATTTTCCTAATTAATTATAACTAAGGTATAATTTGCAAAGTGCCTTGTGCATTAAAGCATTAAAAGTACATAAAATAAATTTCACATTATAAAAGCACAAAGAACATTTGAAAAATTACAGTATAAAATGATGACAGTACAGAAAAATAACATAGTATTTCATAGCCTAACATATTTGAAATGTTGGATTCTGTTAAAATTCACTAGTTAATGATGCATATTAAAATATTAAAATGTACTAATCCATGGTTATGCAGCAGCAGTATTATTGTCTCACAGCAAGTGGTTCTCCAGTTTGATTCTCAGCTAGTGTGCGGGGAGTGTCTTATGTGTGGAGTCTGCATGTCCTCCCTGAGGGTCGAGTGGTGTTCCGAAAGACATGTGTGAATGGGCGTGCCTTCGTTGAAGGTTGGGCGTCGAGCTGGCAACTCGGCACCATGAAAATCTACTGCCAATCATTAGCGGACTGGAGTTCCGTTGTGGCAACCCCTAACCGAGAAAAGCCAAAAGACAACACCATTAAAATGTGTTTACTCCCTCTAGTGGTTCTTTTGTAAAATGACATATTTAATGAGCAAAGTGTGCAAAGGTACAACAGAGGAGATTATGCTAGGGCATACAGCTACAGAGGAAGGGAATTTTGGTAAGGCACTAGTTTTAGAATTTAATGCTTGTGCAGGACGTATGAGAAAGGTAACTGAAAGTGAATGGGAAAAGTTTCTTAGCTTTACTGACTTAGGGGAATCTAGCAACCAACCCCTTAAAGTGGTCTATAGGAACTCCCAAAATATAAAGCGTTTACTACAAAATGCTTACAAAAATGGAAGTGGTGATAAGAAAAAGAAGGGAACATACAAATGTGGAAGATGTACTCAGTGTACTTACATATCTAACAAGGACAGAATATTCTTATCAAGTAGGAATAAATGGATAGAAAGTGCACAATTTTATAATTGTGAATCTAATGGACTGATTTATCTAGCTCTGTGTGAGGAATGTGAATCCTTCTACGTCAGTAAGATGGAAAGAAAATTGAGGAGAAGGAACTATGAGCATTATTACGACATTCAAAGTAAAAAAGAGTCTAATGCTCTTTACAAACACACATCAATATGTCACAGACCATATTATTCTTTCTTTGTACTCAAACAGATAAAGAAGGAAATTAGAGGGGGGCTATGGGAGGAAAAGACTGAATATAGGGAGCTATGGTGGCAATTGATTTTGGAAGCCACCAGCCCACCAGGGCTCAATGATTATACCTCCATAGCCCCCTTATTAAAGCTGAGAGCTACTAAGCTTTGAAAGAAGAGATTGTGCTTCATTCACATTAAATATGTAATTTTATAAAAGAACAACTAGAGGGTGTAAACACATGTTAATGTTTTAACATGTATTCCATTAACTAGTGAATTTTAACAGAATTTAAACATTTTATTTAGCACATTCACAGAACACTGGCAGAGCGAACACAGCAGCAGTCACTAAAATACTAAAAAACGTTTAATACAAAAGGTAACCGCTTTCACATAAAAATGCTTCTTCAGACCTGTAAAATAACGGCATAACATATGAAATATATACATACTGAAGCAATTCAAAACAACCAATAAAACAGCCTAACCAATTAAGCATTGAATCTCTCTTAAAAACATACATACAAAATAGAAACAAAGAAGCTAGCAATGGCAACATATCACAAGGGTACAACAATCTTATAACAAAATTATTTAGGCAATCTTCGTTTATTTAAATACGGTTTAATAGACACCCGTTCATTCAACCCAGCACCTCTGTGAGCTCTTAAAATAATTATCCAGTTATTTTCCCTAAATTCTGTAGTATTACGTATATTGCCCAACCTGATGCTCGGATGAACAACATCGATCACCCTAAACATGAACTTATGTGTGTCACCTCTTTCACTAACATGTTTCGAAAGGGCATTATGAGCAATGCCCTTTCTAAAACTATAAATGTGTTCTCTCATTCTTTCACATAGGGAACAATTGGTCTTCCCCACGTAGAATGATTGGCATATCGAGCAACAAGCAAGATATACCACATTAGTTGATTGACAGTTAGCATTCACCTTAAATACAAAATCTCTATTAAGATCAGGATGAAAAAATTATTCAGAAGTATTAATATACATACAAAAATTACAATTCCCACAAGGTGAAGTCACACCTATATTAGATGTATTGTGTTCCGACTTCGGATTCCCACATAACATTCTTTTTATGTTGAGTCTATTTCTAAAAATAAAAGTAGGACTAGGGCCAACAATGTTCCCCAATTCATGGTCCACTTGCAGAATAGGCCAGTGTTGATGAAATATATCACAAACCGCTTTTTGGTCTCTAGTAAAAAATAATGGGACCTTAACCACATCAACGGGGTTAACAGGCTTAGACAAATTAGTCAGTTCAGAGGCACATGGTCCAAAATAAGGGGCTGCTTTCCCTTGTCTGAGGTCTTCTAAATCTGACCACATATCAGAAATCTCTTTCGAGCCATAGCCTCGAGAGATTAGCCTATGTTCTAGCTGCTGTATTTCAAAATGAAATCCCTCGATAGAGGGGATTAAGTCTTGAGGCTCTAATACCTTGCCCCCGTATTAAATTATGAAACACATAATTAGGATGCATACTGGTTCTACTAAGCAAAGTGTTTCTAAAACAAGTTTTGAGATAAACCCCAGTATTAATAATGGAACCTGGCAGTTTCTCAATAAATAATTCCAGGAAGTCAATCCTCTCACATGAAGACGTCATAGTAAATTTTAGACATTCACATAAACCATTGATCTCTTCTAAAAAAAGCTCAAGATCATAAAAAGAGCCATGCCAAAGAAGAAAAACATCATCGACAAAACGTCGATAAAACACTACATTATTTGTAAATGCTTCCTTTTTAAAAAGAGAAACATGTTCCCAATGAGCTAAAAACATATTGGCGTAGCTATTGGCACAAGGTGTGCCCATAGCTATGCCATGTTTTTGTGAAAATAATTCATCTCCAAACATGAATATATTGTTCTCAAGCACTATCTCTAGGAGAAAACATAACAGTTCAATCCTAGTGCTATCATTGGAACTATGGAGATTCAAGTATTCTTGAATATAACTCACACCCAATTCATTGGGTATCATAGTAAATAATGATTGTATATCCAAGGTTACAAAAATCACAGTCTCCAAATCCACATTACCCTTAAGGCAATCATATAGATCTAACAGAAACTGTTTCGAGTCTTGCAGGACTACCTTATTCAAAGTAACCACTGGTCTCAAATGTTTCTCAATAAAGATAGATAGAGGTTCAGTTATCCACCCACCCCCAGAGACAATAGGGCGCATCAGTGGATTCCTCAAGTTCTTATGAACTTTAGGCAGCCCTTGTATAACAGGTATCAGAGGGTCAGGTATGATGAAGAACTTAAACGTATCTTCAGATATCAAGCCTAAATTAAAAACCTCTATAATAGACTTCGAAACCATGTCAATAGTCTTGAGTACAGCAGTAAGGTCTATCCTAAGATAGAAAGAATTATCACTAAGCATGTCCATCATACAGTTAACATATTGCTGATTATCCATCACAACAATAGACCCTCCCTTATCTGCTGGTCTAATGCGAATATCTACACTCGTTCTAAGGGAATTCAATGCCCGTCTTTCACCAATACTAAGGCTGAATTTTTTACCAGGTCTGGAAGGACCAGGATGGTCATTAAAATAATTATAAATACTATCTTCAGTGAGTTTGGAGTAAGCCTCCACATGCGGATGATTTAATGGAATAAATGAACTTAATTGCTTGCACTCAGGGGCATGAAGCCCTACTACGTCACTTTGTCCAGTGCAACTATTATTGCCATAGTAATAGCGTAACATTGTGTTTTTACAGAACACCTTAAGATCTAACACTGTATCAGTCAATTTACTATTATCAGAGGGGATAAAGGTTAAACCTTTACATAAAAGACTGTATACATCCTCACTTAAACAATGAGATGAAATATTAATGATCAGTGATTGGGTATCTTCCCCCATATTTTCTTCAAGGACTGATTCTGTGACATATCCCCCGATAATTTTCTCTTTTGCCGGCCCCAACTCATGGACCTGCTCCGTCTCCCAAACTGTTCGACTCGAACAGGTAACGGAAAAGGGAGATCACCAGAAGGGACATCACCACTAGGTAAATTATCAGGCCGAATAAAAATATTAGCTGGGTCTTTCTGTTTAACCACTTTATCCAAGTTATGCTTCCTATTACTAATTAACACCTTTGGAGTCAAAGGTTGTCCTAGAGTCTCAGAGACAACAACGGGTTGTCTACTGACTGAGGGTACAGTACTAGTATCATTTACAACACCAGACGCCATAACAATAGAAACAAAATTAGAAGAAACACAATTAGGAGAAACACAGGTTTTAGAGGCAGCAACCTCATTAATAGGTGTAATACTGTCATCACAGACCAAAACGGAACCATTCCTGGTTCCATTAATTAAAGTAGCAGATTCAATAATCACATTCCGAGTAGATGGAACAGAAGCAGTTCCCTTTACAGTCTCAGTAGGTTTACGATTCAAACTCTATTCGGTTCGTGACCAAACAAACACTTGTCCAAGTCTAAAGTCATTAGAGTCCCTTGTAATCTTGTTACGTTTCTGTTGCACACGTTTGCGTTCAAATACAGCAACGCCATCCAACACACTTTCAATTAATGGATTCAATAAATCATTGGAATAGTTTATTGAGAAACTGCCAGGTTCCATTATTAATACTGGGGTTTATCGCAAAACTTGTTTTAGAAACACTTTGCTTAGTAGAACCAGTATGCATCCTAATTATGTGTTTCGTAATTTAATACGGGGGCAAGGTATTAGAGCCTCAAGACTTAATCCCTTTATCGAGGGATTTCATTTTGAAATACAGCAGCTAGAACATAGGCTAATCTCTCGAGGCTATGGCTCGAAACAGATTTCTGATATGTGGTCAGATTTAGAAGACCTCAGACAAGGGAAAGCAGCCCCTTATTGTGGACCAAGTGCCTCTGAGCTGACTAATTTGTCTAAGCCTGTTAACGCCATTGGTGTGGTTAAGGTCCCAATATTTTTTACTAGAGACCAAAAAGCGGTTTGTGATATATTTCATCAACACTGGCCTATTCTGCAAGTGGACCATGAATTGGGGAACATTGTTGGCCCTAGTCCTACTTTTATTTTTAGAAATAGACTCAACATAAAAAGAATGTTATGTGGGAATCAAAAGTCGGAACACAATACATCTAATATAGGTGTGACTTCACCTTGTGGGAATTGTAATTTTTGTATGTATATTAATACTTCTGAATCATTTTTTCATCCTGATCTTAATAGAGATTTTGTATTTAAGGTGAATGCTAACTGTCAATCAACTAATGTGGTATATCTTGCTAGTTGCTCGATATGCCAATCATTCTACGTGGGGAAGACCAATCGTTCCCTACGTGAAAGAATGAGAGAACACATTTATAGTATTAGAAAGGGCATTGCTCATAATGTCCTTTCGAAACATATTAGTGAAAGAGGCGACACACATAAGTTCACGTTTAGGGTGATCGATGCTGTTCAACCGAGCATCAGGTTGGGCAATATACGTAATACTACAGAATTTAGGGAAAATAACTGGATAATTATTTTAAGAGCTCACAGAGGTGCTGGGTTGAATGAACGGGTGTCTATTAAACCGTATTTAAATAAACGGAGATTGCCTAAATAATTTTGTTATAAGATTGTTGTACCCTTGTGATATGTTGCCATTGCTAGCTTCTTTGTTTCTATTTTGTATGTATGTTTTTAAGAGAGATTCAATGCTTAATTGGTTAGGCTGTTTTACTGGTTGTTTTGAATTGCTTCAGTATGTATATATTTCATATGTTATGCTGTTATTTTACAGGTCTGAAGAAGCATTTTTATGTGAAAGCACTTACCTTTTGTATTAAACGTTTTTTACTAATTTAGTCACTGCTGCTGTATTCGCTCTGCCTGTGTTCTGTGAATGTGCTTTATTGGTTATTTTATTACTGACCGAGCGTTTATTTTGTGGTTTGGCATTTTTTGGTTTTTATTTAAACATTTTATTTAGTTAAACATGCTACCCGCGGTAGTGGTGCTGCGGTAGCTTTGTCACCTCACAGAAAGACGTTGTTGCGTTTGATTCTCAGATAGAGCGTATTCTGTGTGGAGGCATGCATGAATGGGCGTGCCTTCGTTGTGCATCAGGGCTGGTAACTCGGCACGTAAAAATCCACTACCAAACATTAGCGGACCGGAGTTCTGCTGTGGCAACCCCTAACCAGGATAAGTCGAAAGACACAACAACAACAACAACAATTTAGTTAAACATGCTAAGCTGTGAAATACTATGCCATTTTTCTGTACTGTCACCTTTCAAGTGTTCTTTGTGCTTTTACAATGTGTAATTTATTTTATGTACTTTTAATGTTTTAATGCACAAGGCACTTTGCACATTAAATATGTCATTTTACGAAAGAACCACTAGAGAGAGTACACACATGTTAATGTTTTAATATGCATTTCATTAACTAGTGAATTTTAACAGAATCAAACATTTTAAATATGTTAGGCTGTGAAATACTATGTTATTTTTCTGTACTATCATCATTTTATACTGTAATTTTTCAAATGTTCTTTGTGCTTTTATAATGTGAATTTTATTTTATGTACTTCTAATGCTTTAATGCACAAGGAACTTTGCAAGTTACACCTTAGTTATAATTAATTAGGAATATTGGGAATGTGTATTGGTTGTGGTTTTAATTGGTGGAATATTTTGAATTATATATATATATATATATATATATATATATATATGTGTGTGTGTGTGTGTGTGTGTGTGTGTTTTAACTGAAGCTTCATGTATCTGATGAAGTCTGACTGAACAAGATGAAAACACTGTGATTTTAAATGCGTTCATGCTTTTTAAACTACTATTACACCAGCTCAATTTCTGAACTGCAAGGCTGTATGGAGTTCCTTTTCTGTGGCACCTGACTTTGTCTTGGTTTAGAATTTGAATCAACATACGTTTTCTGAAGGATATGAAGTCTGAAACTCAAATGTACGTAAATACTTAGTGACTCACATCCTCAGATCAACTCAGTGATCTGCCGGAAAAACAAGTATTTTCTGAGGATGATTGCAAGGTGACATTATCAGTCGAAAGGGGGCATCCGACCCAAACAATTGCTGATGCGTTTTACATAACATAACTGCCATGCATGACCAGCTGGGCTCAAACATCCCTTACCTTCTGAAAAGAAAGGGACTGGACAACAGAGGCTCTCCCAAAAGACAGGGCAACAAACAGGCACTCAATCTGGTGGCCCACTCACCCAGTGCTGCCAAAAATCAAAATGCCAGCACACCCGACACCGACATGAAACCCAAGATAGAATGACCTCCGAAGCTGAGCACTGAACCACAATGCTGAGGAATCACCCTTCTACGGAAACAACCATGAAAAACTCCTCCAACAAAATGGAACCTCTTGCATTCACCCTTGTTTATCGTTTTTTTTTTTTTTTTTTTTTTTTTTTTTTTTTAAGAAGCCCAAGGAGACAGCACATGCGCGCTGTCCCCACTATCACAAGGATGCACCCCAAGCCCGCGAAAACAGCAAACGCACACAAGATGCCAAAGCCTCTTCAATTGTTGGTAGAAAGTCAGCAACCACCCTCCCAATAACAGACTCCACTAGCATCACTCTCCTGAAGGATAGCCTCACAACGCTACGTTACTTAAACCCCATCTAATAAAATGGCTGGAACCATGATAGGAAACAAGTGAAGTACGTGTAGCTTACAGTATACTACCACTATGCTTTTACACATCTGTTCTAAACTACATTTTGTCTCCTAGAAAGGTCGCCTTCCTCTCTTCAGACTTCAATATCCATACCTTCTAGGAAATGCAAGACAACAAGGATACTGCTGCACTGTGAAGTAGTGAGGCCACAAGAGTTACACTGAATCAAACTGTTATACCTATACTTCTTCATATGCCTCTTTAACACATTCTTCATCAAAGTATATGAAAAGATCACCTTCTTAAACAAGAGGCATACTCCAACCCGAGCCATAATGGCCCAAAACCCTTTAACCACAACCACAGAAAAAGAACTTAAATTACGAGCTAAAATTCAAACCATCAGCAAAAATCTACCTCCTCATTCCTATTTGAGAGGCATCCTGTTGCCCAAGCTCTAAAAAAAAAAAATATATATATATATATATATATATATATATATATATATATATATATACATACCCATTACTCACCTCTGCCACCTGCCCACTACTAACCAAGGCCTACCTGACACCTGTGTTCCAACAGGTTGCCTTGGGCGTAAACCTGCTAACTATCAAGTTCACTCCAAAATGTGACTCCTACCTCAGTTACATTTGACAAAACCCTCTCAGCCCGTCCCTACCCTTACCTCATTTCCTCCTAAATATCCCTCCATCCCATTTAACCATATCCTCCCCTTATTCTCTTAATTCCTGCTAGCCTATGTAACTGGCCCCATTTGAAGATGTCCCAGGACAAAATGGTCTGTTCCAAACCTCATTTCTGAGCTTTTTGAGGGTCTTTGTTTTCATAGGTTCATAGGTTGGTACTAGGCTATCAGCCCTAGGGCCTGTACAAACCTAGCCATAACAATTCCCTGGCTATTTCTTCCCACAATATTTACTTTCCTGAACCCCTGTCTAGTAGGGTGACTGACATGATCCCTGGGGTAAATTTCCTATCTCCTATCCAGTTGTCAAGGTTCGTTTTGAAGAGGGCCTTGGAGGTGCTCTGCTTGACATGTATAGACAGTCTATTCCAGAGTATGGGGAGTCTCTGGGTCAGGAACCTATCCCTCCAGCATGTTTTAATGTTTTAATGTTTTTTTCTCTTGTAATTGCACATGTTCACAAGTATGTAAACTGCTCTATTTTATAATTGTAAAGTCCATAATTGCTGGAAGGGTGCTACAGAGTGTGAAGAAAGTCTACAGTGAAAAGTTATAATGACAAGGCTATGGTTGTCATAGTAAGGTACATGCCAGTGATGAAAATTATCTTTAGCAGTAAGCTATAAAAAACAAGGTTAACATGGCACAAATGTCAATAACTTTCTTAAGCTTTAGCATGTAACACGTAATCAAGAAACTAAGTCCAGGAAAACATGCAGTTGGAAAGAACTAATGTGGAATGGTTGTTGGATGCAATTTCCCCAACTTCATTATAGTTAGTTAATTAGTTAGTCAGTTATTAGCATTTGTTTACTGGAATAGTCCGAATGAGCAGTGCTCTTTTTCAGCAGAGGCCTGGTGAGAGAAGCTCCAGTATACAAACATCATGGACACAGTATGCATTGTTTCATCATTTACAGACAAAACCAAAACTACACTCAGCAAAGCATGTGTGTGACATACAACTCAAAAATATTAAATAACACAAGTGTAAGATAGTCCCCAACCTTGGGAAACCAAAATAGAAAAAAAATCACACGAAAACTAGTATGACAAATTAAACACAAAAGTGTGTAAGTTAAGCAAGTTCATCCTGTGTTTGTAAACCAATGGACTTCATCAGAATTGTGATTTTTTTCTATTTTTTTGTTTCCTTGGGTTTCCCATGGTTGGGCTGTGTCTTGCATTTGTGTTATTTAATATCATTTACAGTCAGTTTCATCCATGAGCAACAGTTCCATTATTCATACATCTTTGACATCTGTTACATGATTTACAAACAGTTTTGATTAAAATAACAGTTACATGGTTTGTGTATGAATATTTTTAAGATATAGAGTTAGAGCAGCCCAAAGAAAGAAAGGAAGAGAGTAGGCACAAAGAGGACAAAGGAGATGAGATGTTAGAGGAAGGTATGGTTGAGATAATAGTACATTATGTTTTGTGCAGCAGAGAGTTATGGCACAAATGCATATAGCTATATTAGTACTAGTTTAGCCAGGGGTAGTGCAGGTGCAGAGCCATTTATCTATCAGGTGTTGCTTCAGTTGGCATTTGAAGTCTTTCTGGTTGCAGACTGTTCTTAATTGGAGTGGGATGGTATTCCAGCCATTAGCAATGCAGTAGTAATACAGGGAGTGATTTATTACATTTTGGGATGGAGAGTAATGATTTGTCAGTGGAACGTACAGACCTATTAATAGTGCAAGTTTAAATGATGGAATGAAGAGATGGAAATTTTTCAGGGATGTGTAGTAGTCTGAAGGTTGCAATTTATTGTGAGTACAACAGAGATGTATTCAGTTCAAACCAGCTATGCTGTTTTAGATAGAGGCAATGATGTGATCTATATTGTTGGTTGGTTGGTTGTTTGGTTGGTTGGTTTGTTGAATAGTTGGTTGCAAATTTGGCTACTTTATTGTAGCATTGTTCTAGTTATGGCTGACAGAGAGGAGTTGAGATTGGTTAAGATAGGAAAGACATATAACATGGTGGGGAGAAGAAAAGAAGTCGCTATGTTTTGTCTAGCAGAGTCAATAAGTTAGTGTTTTCCTCTATACATGCACCCTAGCTTTTTGGTGTGTCTTCTCTATGGCTTGCTGGAGATGGAGATCAAATTTCAGTGGTCATCTATAATCACATCTATTAGTTGGAGGTCTATATTGGTCTTGTTGGATGACAGTATATTAGTTTTTTTTGGAGGAGACAGAGTTGGAGGTGAACAGTAGTAGAGTATTTTTTTTATTCAGGAGGAGTTGTAAGTTGTCAAGACAAGCTTCTGTTGAGGAGAATAACTGCAAGGTGAGTGTTTAGAGCATGGGTAGTGTCCTAACAGGACATATTAGAGTGAAGTTGTTGGAGTATTGTACTTTGGTGGCTTCTTTGGCCATTTTGTTAAAATTCACTAGTTGATGAATGGCATATTAAAACATTAAAATGTGTTTACTCCCTCTAGTGGCTCTTTTTAAATCTGTTTGAAGAATATTGCCAGAATCAAATGCACTTGGATTTGGGCTTGTGATTCCTGCTCTGATATTGTCCTATCTGAATTACTGCAGTACTGTTTACCTTGGGATTTGAACTGTGATCTAGCATGCCTGCAGTGGGTATGGTATTCTGCAGCCGGGTTACTGACTGGTACGCCAAGGATGTGCCACATCACTCCTATACTGTATTATTTGCTCTGGCTGCTGGTAGTGGCCAAATGTGTCTTTAAGATGTCTTTAAGATCTTCATTTTCACCTTCTGTGCTCAACATGAAATGGGTCTTGGGTTCTGTTTATTTCAACTAGTTGCTGTGTCCTTATCCCTCTGGCTGGTAAATCATGTCATCAATTGACTTATGTTGAATCCAATGGCCCATCTTGACACCTTGGCTAGGGTTTCCTTTATTTACCTTGCTGTATTCCTTTGGTATCAGCAGCCTTTCCTGCTTTGGGCCATCTTTTTAGGAGATGACTACACTTTTCTGTATTGAATATCTTCACAGCTAGTACAATTTATCCTTATTGTTACATGGGCATTTTAATACTTTTTAATACTTTTTTTAATAAATAAATAAACAAGCAAATAAATAATTAAATACATACATACAATAAAAATAACATAAAATAAGCAAAATATGGGTTTCAGGAGAATGATAACTGAATATAATGCATCTTTTAGCTAAACAACTTCAGGATATTATTATCACAACTTGACACTCAACAAAAATTTAATCAGAACCTAACCTCCATCTAAAACCATAGCTAGGTTATCTGGCATCCAGGGC
Source organism: Protopterus annectens (assembly GCF_019279795.1). Classification (NCBI taxonomy): domain Eukaryota; kingdom Metazoa; phylum Chordata; order Ceratodontiformes; family Protopteridae; genus Protopterus; species Protopterus annectens. The sequence continues at coordinate 355,883,238 of NC_056733.1, read as the reverse complement.
AGTTTCCTGATCTGGGACTCCTTCGCCTGTGCAATTACCTGATTTGGTGCTCCTCAACTCTAACCTGAGGAGCAAAAATAAATAAATAAATAAATAAATAAATAAAGGAGAAGAAAAAAGCTCTTCTGCTCCAAAAATGTCAAAAATGTAGTAAACTGCTTAATACAGGTGTGGCAAGTAGCTTGTTACAGATAAAGTACCACACACAAAGCACTTCAGTACTTCAGCTGTAACCATACCTCTCAACTGTCCAGATTTTCACAGAATGTCCAGATTTTTTGCCTCATATTTTGGTCTGTTCCTCATAAAACTTGAGGTTTTCTGGCAAATCACTGAGGACTGATCACTAATTAATGACATATATTTGAGTTTCAGACTTTATAGCCTTCAGAAAAAGTATGTTAACACAAACCATGTTATTATAGCAACATTCTAAGTTTATAAGATGAATATTTAAAATTTGTCCCTATTTTTAGGCCCCCCCACTATTTTAGGATTTGTTCAGATTTCTTGCACAAAGAAGTTGAGAGGTATGGTTGTAACTGCATTTCCACACAATTGGCATCTGCCAATCACACCCACCTAAGAACTTGCTCCAGGGGCACCTGCCCTTTCACCTCATTATCTGTCTCCACTATGACAAGTAAAGGAAACTCACATGAAATCATCTCTTCTTTTTGGTTTTGATTCCTTAACATGCCACACTGGTCATAGTCTTAAATAATCTACCTGATTTGCATAGGCATATTATGTTAATGCATTATATCATAAGCTCTTTCTTCACATTTTGATATGCCACTAGAAGATTCATCCAGTTCTAGAAACATCTGATTGCACAGTTGGTTTGGTTGGGTCTGTGAAGACTGGTAGAGAAGGGTAAAGACTGCCAGCCTAGCCAGATAGAATTCTGCAGATAATTCTATCATTTGTAAATATAAATGCAAAATACATGCTTGTTTCTTAAATGAAAGAAAATACTGTAAAATGTTGAACTTCAAGATTGTAGCAACATTGCCATCTGCTGTAAGGAAAATTAAGTCAATCATTTCAAATCTTTCTTACAATTATTTCTATCCTTTGATCTCTAGAGCTTGGAGTCAGTCTGTCTGAGCTAGCACATTCTTTCTATTGTTTTAACTTTAGGAATAATTACTACCGTGTACATATGAAATGTCTTTTATTGTTGTAGCTTCCTGAGCAGGTGTTAGCTTGCTAAATAATGTAGCCTGTTGGCCTGGGAATCCCAGGCTAAGTGTCAAACAGATATAATGTGTATACTGGGAAACCTAAGTGTCAAAATTATGTAATCTGGGAGGGCCCAGCAGAAATGTTTGTTAGTGATTTTAAAAACTATTGCTCAAAGAGAGACTGTACGTATTTTGATCTTGGACATTCAACTCATCAGCACTACCTTAGGTTCTGTGTAAGTAAGTTACTTTAGAAATATGTTTTCTTGTAGCAATAGCTAGGAATTAGAAAAGATTAGACTAAGTGTTTTCCTGTTATGTCAGAACTGTATTACTGAATTATTTTAAGTTTCTGCGTGATCTCTGAACTCTTGAATAGCACTGTGGTATAGTAGTATTGTCTTGTGTTTTTAATATTTATTATTAAATATTTTTAAACCCTTTTCAACTGTGGCTGGTTTGTGTAGAGATAAGTTAAGTTCTAGAGTACATTGCATATTTATAGAGTTTATTGTACAACGCCACTCTAATAAGCCTTAAGACTGTTTAGTCACACTTACACGCTTGTTTCTTAAATGAAAGAAAATACTGTAAAATGTTGAACTTCAAGATTGTAGCAACATTGCCATCTGCTGTAAGGAAAATTAAGTCAATCATTTCAAATCTTTCTTACAATTATTTCTATCCTTTGATCTCTAGAGCTTGGAGTCAGTCTGTCTGAGCTAGCACATTCTTTCTATTGTTTTAACTTTAGGAATAATTACTACCGTGTACATATGAAATGTCTTTTATTGTTGTAGCTTCCTGAGCATGTGTTAGCTTGCTAAATAATGTAGCCTGTTGGCCTGGGAATCCCAGGCTAAGTGTCAAACAGATATAATGTGTATACTGGGAAACCTAAGTGTCAAAATTATGTAATCTGGGAGGGCCCAGCAGAAATGTTTGTTAGTGATTTTAAAAACTATTGCTCAAAGAGAGACTGTACGTATTTTGATCTTGGACATTCAACTCATCAGCACTGCCTTAGGTTCTGTGTAAGTAAGTTACTTTAGAAATATGTTTTCTTGTAGCAATAGCTAGGAATTAGAAAAGATTAGACTAAGTGTTTTCCTGTTATGTCAGAACTGTATTACTGAATTATTTTAAGTTTCTGCGTGATCTCTGAACTCTTGAATAGCACTGTGGTATAGTAGTATTGTCTTGTGTTTTTAATATTTATTATTAAATATTTTTAAACCCTTTTCAACTGTGGCTGGTTTGTGTAGAGATAAGTTAAGTTCTAGAGTACATTGCATATTTATAGAGTTTATTGTACAACGCCACTCTAATAAGCCTTAAGACTGTTTAGTCACACTTAACCAATTAGATAATAATATTGCACAGTAATAATTGGGTATCCTTTTAAGGGCCTTTGGGTAGATTATAATTATTAGCTGGCGGTGGCAGGAATTACTACTGTATAGTCTGGGTATAGGGGGCACAGCTGGAGAATCTATGTCAGCCTTTCCCAGGAGTGTCTGTGAAGTTGTATAAATACTTATCCCAAAGTGTGTGTGTGTGTGTGTGTGTGTGTGTGTGTGTGTGTGTGTGTGTGTGTGTGTGTATGTGTGTGTGTATGTGTGTGTGTGTCAGTTATGTGGGCAGGGACACGAAGCACTGGTTGGACAGAGAGGGTACTGGAGGTTAGCTTGCCAGCTAGGCTGAGATCTGGACCCTATAGCTGTGCCAGTGGGGAGTCTTATTGGGGACCTGGAGAGCAAGTGAGTAATCAGCTCCAGACTGACTATGATCTTTGTGTGCACTTAAAGGAAATTGTACTTTGCTGCGTGTATTTATTATCCTTTCTCCTGTATATGAGATGCCCTCTCTGGTGTTAGTGGTGAGGATTGAGGCTCCTTGATTGGTGGGCCAGGGCATGGGTGTCATATATTAATTGGTGGCAGTCCTTGGGATATCCACCTCACATATTAATTGGTTTGCAGTGGTGGGATCCACTACACATACTAATTTGTGGGCATTAGTGGGATATCCACATCACATATTAATTAGCTGGCAAATACTAATTGGCTTGTAGTGGTGTGGGTAGAGTCAATCCTGTAGTTTATGTACAGTGATCTCTGAAGGTGTTTTGTACTTTAAACAGCCATGCAGTGAATACTCATAGTTCAGGACACAATTGTTTTATTTCTTTTGTTAGCTTAGTTAGTCAGGGTGAGCAAACAGCATGTCAGCAGAGGAGTATGGAAAGCTAACAAGGAGCCAGCTGGTGGAGATGTGCCAGGCTAGGGGACTGGTGCATGGAAACCTGACTAAGGAAGACCTGATTGCAGCCTTGGTTACAGCTGCATCAGAAAACAGCATCCAGGAGAACAATCAGTCAGGCAGTGGAGATACAATATCCTCAGAGAATGGACAACTCAACCTTTCTGCAGTGGACTTAAGAATCCAGCTGGAGCTAAAGAGACTTAAGTTGGAGGCCAGGCATTTGGAGATAGAAGCTGAAGAAAAGGATCATCAGAGGAGGCATGAGAGGGAAATGCTGACTCTTCGCCAGAGTCATGGATATAATGGGGAAGGGAGTAACTGGACCCCAGAAGCATAACAGGTCAGTAAATTTCTTCTGCAATTTAAAGAGGGGGATAATTTTGATAATTTCATTCATATGTTAAAGAGGGTATGCAAACAGTACAGTGTTGACCAAAGGCTCTGGGTACGGTTCCTTACTCCCTTACTCCATGGGAGAGCTGTAACTTTTTTGTCAGAAATGCCTGACACTGTCTGTTTGGATTATACTGCTGTAAAAAATGTCTTTTAGAATGTTTTAAGCTAACACCTGAAATGTATATGTAAAAGTTTCATGAGCATAGATGCAAGGCAGATGAATATGTGTGTGAATATGTTGCTGAACTGAGCACTTATTTTCATAGCTGCGTGAGTGGATGTCAGGTCACCACTTTTGAAGGGCTGGCAGACCTTTTGGTGAGGGAACAAGCTCTTAGCACTTTGCCTGAGGATATGAGGATCTGGTTAGCTGATAGACAATGTGCTACTTCAGATGAGTTGGGGAAGAAGGGAGACCTATACTTGGCCAACAGGGCAGCCCTGCACAGGAATGGGTCTAAAGGAACCCATGGTGGGCAGCACAGACTGCCACAACAGAATCTGCCAGTAGCAGGGGAAGCCACTAGTCCAGGTACACATCCAGGAGCTAGGGTTAAATGTTTTGAATGCAACCAGTGGGGCCATGTGGCATACAGGTGTCCATGGAGTCAAGGTGGGGAACCAAAGGTGAGGGAGCCAGTAAGTGGGAAAGACAAAATGCCAATAGTAGGTTGTCTTGAGACAACAGAGGTACTAAACTACCATCCTGCAGATTTCCTGAGAGGGAAGGATTTGGATGAGGCAGTACCATGTGCTTATGCAGTTACACATGGTCAGGCTAGGAGACAAGCATGTGGGTCTGGTAGCCAGGACTGGTGAGGGGGTTACTTCAGGGAGGGAGCTACTCTGTAGCAGTGAAATTGAAGGTGAGCCATAGCTGCTTGTGGGTACTGATGGTCCCTTGGACAGGGTAACTGCAAAGGTAGAGGTGAATAGTAGTACCCAGGCTGACAGTGGGGCACCACTGTCAGAGGATGCCAGACTTCTTGTGGAAGGGGAGCTGGGAAGGGTTACAAGGAGAGAGTTGAGACAGGCTCAGCTCTCAGACCCTACAGTGCAAGGCCTGAGGCAGGTAGCTAGGGAGGCACCTGATTCTCAAGGAAAGGGGGAATCTGTATACTGGGAACAAAGGGTTACTATACAGAGAGTGGACCCCTGAGGGAAGGCTAGAAGGTGAGAGAGTACAGCAGTTGGTAGTGCCTAGAGCCTACCATCTGGCGCTTCTAGCCATAGCCAATGATACTCCTTTTGCAGGTCATATGGGCATAAAACTTACAAAGAAGCATATTATGCAGAACTTTTATTGGCCTGGAATTTCCAGTGATGTAACAGGGTACTGCAGGATCTGTGAGCAGTGCCAAAAGGTAGGCAAAGCAGGAGACAAGGTGAGAGCTCCTTTGATGCCTTTGCCTGTGATTGAGGAGCAATTTCAGAGGGTAGCTATGGATATTGTGGGGCCTCTGAGTACCCCAAGTTCAACAGGGAAAAAGTATATCCTAGTGGTAGTGCTACACAATACCCTGAGGTGGTGGCTTTGCCCTTCATTGAGGCAGAGAAGGTGGCAAATGTTTTGTCAGAGATTTTCAGCAGGGTGGGTTTCCCAAAAGAAATACTGTCTGACAGAGGTGCCAGTTTCATGTCAGACCTGCTGGCTTGTTTGTGGAAGTCCTGTGGGTTGAAGCACATGAAGACCACCCCCCACCATCCCCAGACTAATGGTCTTGTTGAGAGGTTAAGCTCTACAATCAAGTCCATGCTACAGGCATTTGCAGATCAGTTTAAGAGGGAGTGGGACAAATATTTGCCCCATTTGTTGTTTGCTTACAGAGAGGTTCCCGAGGAATCCACAGTTTTTTTATCCTTTGAATTGCTGTATGGGCATAGGGTGAGGGGACCTCTAGATTTAATTTGAGATGAGTGGGAAGGTGAGTGCGAGTCTCACAAGGAGTCTGTTGTGGCATACATCCTAAATCTCAGGACAAAGCTCAGGGAACTCGTGGGCTTGACCCAGGAGAACCTGGCAGAAGCCCAACAACAGAAAAAGGTGTGGAATGACAGGAATGCTCGAGCTAGAGAGTATGCTGTGGGGCAGCAGGTAATGGTTCTCATTCCTGTCAAACACAACAAGCTGCAAGCAGCTTGGGTGGGACCCTACCAGGTGGAAAGAAAAGTAAGTGATGTTAACTACATGGTGGAAAATTTGTTTAGAAGCTACAATGTCACTTGATGTCTTACTCATTTGACTTTGAGTAGGAATTAGCTACTTTGTCTTTAAATTGTAATTGATTTCTGATCTGTTAGCTCCTGAATGGCTGGTTTGAATTTTGAGCTTCAGAAATGTTATATAAGGATCCATGTTAGTTGTTACTCTTGGTCTGATGAAGCAATATTGAATTATTCTGAAAGCGCTTACCGTATTGTTGTCAAGTATTGGAATAAAACCGTTTGATGTTTTATCTAACTGCATCTTTTATTTGATCGTGTTTCCTTCATTTGGGATTTTTCTGTATATTTACAAGGTGATGTTCACTTTTGGGTATTTGGTGTTTACATGGTGGAACTGCTAGGCAGACAGTAAGGGGCCCAAATTGTACCATGTTAACATGATGAAACATTACCATGATAGGGAGACCCTTGTGCTGAGCATTTGCAGTGGATTGCAGGAGGAGTCTGAGGGAGATCTGGGGACTGATCTCCTCAGTGAGGCTCAGGCTGACACCTCAGTTGAAGGAGTAGCAATATCCCAGCAGCTATCTCCTAATCAGGTTTGAGAAATCCAAGCAGTGTTGCAGGAATTTGGGGATGTGTTCACTGAGAAACCAGGGTGCACTCATCTGATGCAGCACCACGTGGATATAGGACCCCAAAGGCCTATTAGGCAGGCCCCTTATAGGGTGCCTGAGAGAATCAGACAGACTCTGAGAGGTACGGGAAATGTTGGAACTAGGGGTGATTCAAGAGTCCAACAGTCCCTGGGCCTCCCCAGTGGTGCTGGTGCCAAAGAAGGATGTCAGCACCAGGTTCTGTGTGGATTACAGGAAATTAAATAGTCACACAGAGTCAGATGCTTACCCCATGCCTAGGACAGATGAGGCTCTAGAGCAGCTGGGTGGGGCTAAGTATCTTACAACTTTTGATCTTACCAAGAGTTACTGGCATGTGCCCTTGATTCCCAGTGCTAGAGAGAAGTCAGCCTTTGTGACTCCTTTTGGCCTGTACGAGTTCACAAAGATGCCCTTTGGGATGAAGAATGCCACAGCAACTTTCCAGAGGCTGGCAGATAATATTCTAGCAGGAGGGTTTGCCCTTGCGTACCTAGATGATATTGCCATCTACAGCCATTCCTGGCCAGAGCACCTTCAGTATGTCATGGAGGTGCTGGGCAGACTACAGAGGGCAGAGTTGATCATTAAGCCAAGCAAATGTCACGTGGGTATGGCAGAGGTCTACTACTTAGGACATAGAGTGGGGAGTGGTAAGATAAGGGCCAGAACCTGCCCAAGTGGAAGCCATTCAGGCATGGCCTGCACCTGTTACTAAAAAGCAGGTGAGGGCATTCTTAGGGACAGCAGGGTACTACAGAAAATTTGTCCCCAGTTATAGTAATATAGCTGCTCCCCTCACAGAACTGACAAGGAAGAACAGGCCAAATAAGGTAGTGTGGACCCCAGCATGTGAGCAGGCATTCCAGAAGTTTAAAGAAGCTTTGGGAGGACCCCCTGTGTTAGCCAGTCCAGATTACAGCAAAGAATTTGTTGTACAGGTGGATGCTTCTAACCATGGGGTGGGGGCTGTACTTAGCCAGATTTCTTCAGAGGGACAAGAGCACCCAGTGGTTTATCTCAGTCATAGGCTCCAAGCCAGGGAGGAATGCTATGCAGCTGTAGAAAAGGAATGTCTAGCAATAGTGTGGGCACTGCAGAAACTTCAGCCTTATCTGTATGGAAGGAAATTCACTGTAATGACAGATCGCAAGCATCTAACATGGTTAAACAGAGCCAGTCAGCTCAATGTCAAGTTGCTAAGATGGAGCCTGGGATTGCAAGCATATGATATGTCAGTGCAGCACCGCAGTGGGAGTAGCAAGGCCAATGCAGATGGGCTCTCAAGATAGGGAATGGGGTGAGGTACACTCAGATAGACCTAACCTTCTCAAACGATGTTTCTCAAGGGTCACTTGAAAAAATAGCTTGAGTTCTCATAGGTTCATAGGTTCATACTAGGCTATCTGCCCAAGGGCATTTATAAGCCTAGCCCAGAGTTTTTGTGGCTTTCGCCACCCCTTTAGTTTGAAGAAAACTATGCCCATTATTTTGCTGTGCCTCTGTCAAGCAGAGACACTGAGGTAATCCCTCCGAGCAGAGAAATGTGAAGACTGGTAGAGAAGGGTGAAGGCTGCCAGCCTAGCCAGATAGAATTGTGCAGATAATTCTATCATTTGTAAATATAAATGCAAAATACAGGCTTGTTTCTTGAATGAAAGAAAATACTGTAAAATGTTGAATTTCAAGATTGTAGCAACATTGCCATCTGCTGTAAGGAAAACTTAGTCAAGCATTTCAAATCTTTCTTTTGAAGTTAAAATTATTTCAAATCTATCCTTTGATCTCTAGAGCTTGAGTTCAGTCTGAGCAAGCACATTCTTTCTATTGTTTTAACTTAAGGAATAATTACTAGAGTGTACATATGAAATGTCTTTTATTGTTGTAGCTTCCTGAGCAGGTGTTAGCTTGCTAAATAATGTAGCCTGCTGGCCTGGGAACCCCACGCTAAGTATCAGAAATGATGTAATGTGTATACCGGGAAACCTAAGTGTCAAAATGATGTAATCTGGGAGGGCCCAGTAGAAATGTTTGTTAGTGATTTTAAAAACTATTGCTCAGAGAGAGACTGTAAGCATTTTGATCTTGGACATTCAGCTCATCAGCACTGATCTGGACCCTATAGCTGTGCCAGTAGGGAGTCTTACTGGGGACCTGGAGAGCAAGGGCGCAACCAACCCCAGAGTGACTGTGTGCACTTAAGGGAAATTGTACTTTACTATGTTTATCTGTTATCCTTTCTCCTATATATGAGACACCCTCTCTGGTGTTAGTGGTGAGGATTGAGGCTCCTTGATTGCTGGGCCAGGGCATGGGCATCACAGAGTCTATATCACATTGTCGAACTCTTAAAAGTTCGAATATCACATGGTCAACACCATATGATCAAACTTTTAAAAGTTTGAACATTTTAACAGAGATCTCCATACAGTGCAGAATAGGGAGATTTCCCTTTTCTTCACTGTAGTATGATCTCGGAGATGGTATATTTAAAGAGCAGGGGTGTGGGGGGTGCATGGGGGGCTTGCCTCCCTGCTTAAACCATTCAGGTAGGTTTTTTCTTTGGTTTATTTTTTTTTTATTATGTTTTCGAATTTTTGAAAGTTCGATCATATGGTGTTGACCATATGACATTCGAACTTTTAAAAGTTTGATTACGTAATATAGATGCGATTTTGCTTAATCATCCTGACCCCTTTAAGTTTAAGCATAAATCCTTGCATGCAGCAGAGTTAATCTCTATAAGGAAAACATGGCTTGAGAAAGGACATATTTGCTTTATTCTGTCTATCCATCCTGCCATGGTGACATCACACAGAAGCTGTACTTCTCACATATCTCTTGTAGCAGGTTTCAATTTTTAAGTTTTCCTGAAGCCATTGGTAGTTGTATTGCACTCATAATATCTTCAAGTCTTCATCTAGCAGCTCCTCTTTGGATTTCTTTAGGTATGTTCTGCTGAGGGTATTTGCAAAATGATTCTGTTCTTAAACATCAACCTACATATAGCTGGCTAGCTAAACAGTGATCCTTTTCAGAGAGTAAGAAATACTTAACTGTAATTCTGAAAAAGATGGTATATATAGGTATGTGCTCATCATGTAATGGAATTTATATAGGTAAAACCAAGAGGAAATCATCATCTAGGTTACAGGGACAATTTATGACTATTAAGAACAGTGATCATATAAATGCACTAATTAAACATTCAACTGAATGTAAGTTATCTAAGAAGTTTTTATTTTTTGGTTTTAAACTCTGTACAAGAAAGCATCAGGGGTGGGAATTTCAACTGAAAAGAAAGAATAGCTGTGGCAGACCATTCAACCCTCCCCCCAGGTTAATTGAGACTATGAGTATTAAATGCTTATTAAAATTAAATGAACATTGAAGTATTTGTATTGGTCAATAGGTTGAGGGGGTGTGATAAGGTTGGTGTTTATTGTGGCATATTATATTAGATTTTGGTTCTGAAGAAGTCTTATATGTAATAAAAATAAAAGCGCTAAACAAAAATCTCCTCCCAGTATGGATTATTTCCTTGGGCTGTGATCTATGAGAACTTCCAGAATGCTGATTTTATGAGAATGTCCAATGGTTTCAGTAGTATAGCTAGGGCAGGGTGAGAGGTGCAACTGCTCATGTGTAAAAGTGTTGGGGGAGCATAATAAGCTGATTCATATCTCTTTTAAAAAATGGTATTGCATTTGCTGTCAGACCTGAGCGCTGTAGCACTCTGTGTGTGGTCCAAACTGTAGCATCTTCTTGCTACAGTTTAAAAGTAGAAAAATAGAAAATGTCTTTTTTTAACTGAAATCTGAGTGCTGCAGTGCTCTGTGCAGGCAAACTATAAACTATTGCAGCTGCTTGCTACATTTGTATCAAGCAGTTTGTTACAGTTTAAAAGCAGAAATTATTATTTTTTTAAATAAAATGTGGGAAAGGAAGATTGGAGCAGAGCACAGAAATGGGATGTGAATGGTGGGGGTAGGAGGGAAAGGGGCACATTGTGCATCTGGCCACCTGGTTGTTGAGCCAGTAGAAAGAATGGACTCTTTTATTTCTAGCTCTAAGGTGGAAGACACTGGGGATGCATGGATCTAACTGTAATTACAGTAAAGTGTTTTTTATTTATTTATTTAGTTTTTTGCTGTTTACTTGAAAAGCTCAGAGGGTAGGAGCTGGTTATGGTACGGGCACAGGGTGCTGGTCAAACCATCTATGCTTCTGGGCTTTTGTAAAACCACATGATGCCACCATCCTTGAATGTAGAAAATGTGTTTGATAAATCCTTTGGCATTATCACATCAGATGCAAAGGTGATAATCTTTGTGGCCATTCATAATAGCCTTTAGTTTAATGTTTTAACTCTCAGTAGTTCCAGTATATGTAGGTTTAATGTTGCCAGCCACACTCTAGAGTGTTGTTTAACCCCTAGTACATCATCTGTTCCCTTTGTTTCCTGTTTTTAAACTTATATCTGCAACATTTCCATCTCTGGCTTGCTCTCATTCCCTCTTCAGTTCTGATTTTCACAGTTGCTTCCTTTCTAATCGTTTCAGTGCTGTTTCACACTGCTGACCTGACCCTGTCAGTACTGGTTCCAACCACCTAAGCCAGTGTGATATCCATCTCCAGTCTCTATTCCAACCCTTCCCCCAGCTTCTTTCACTTTCTTTTCTTTCCAATCCCTGCCCCAGAATCTTTAACTTTGCCTTCCTTCCTGTGGCACCATCTTTTACCTCTCTGAACCACTCTAATCCTTTCCCTATACCAGTGCTAGAATATCCCTTATCCCTTGCATACTTTCGTCTGAACTTACCTTACACTCCACTGATTGTTTTTCACTGTTGCCCTTGATTCTTCCTTGCCTTGGCTCTACCTGCTCTGTTTGCCCTACTGGCTCACTCCGCTCCCCTACCCTACCCCTAAATTCTACCTATCCACAATACCCTTACACTTATACTTAGCTAGCCACCCCCACCACTTCACAATCCAATCCAAACTACCCATCATACCCCTATATTCTCATCCCACAGTTCACCCATTACAGTAAGCCTACCTTTCAGAGTTTACTGCCAAACACAACTTATCCTGATAAACTACTAAACAATTAACCTAAACCATAATCTCTTACTCAAACTAACTTCACAACTTAACTCACCCCTACTTCTATTCTAATAACCAACATCATGACCCTCAAATCTCTATTCCTACTTACTCAAATAATACCTCTAATTGCCTTAACTTACCTAAATTATATCATCCAACCTACTAATGCAAACCACTCCCCCCCCATTTCACACCACTACCCCATCCTCTACAATGTACACATCTACTGTTACTCGTATATATCCCAGTCTCTACCCCCTCAACACTAGCATGCTCTTCCCCTATAGACTCCTACCTAACTCTAAAAACACTGTTCCCAACTACACTAATCTAATGTCCACAAAACTCTCTACCTGTATACTACACCCCAAAAGTACAGTTTTGTACCTACCATAAATGTAGATGTTCGAGTGTTCACCCTGCTGCAGTCATCACACTTGGGTTATCCTGTCGTCAGGCGGTCCCACAGTCGGCCGGATTTCCAAAGTCTTGGTCCGACGTCAGTTGCTGTCGCCTCATCCCTGACGTCAGTGCGCCAAGGGTACATAAATTGCAACCAACGCCATTTTCTTCAGTTTTTCTTGCCCCAGATGTCAGGTGCCCCCAAAGAGGTGATCCAAATTAGTACCAAAAGGTGAGAACACTGTACAAATACAAAAAACCCTTCAGCTATAAGCAAATACATCAGTAAGGCATAGCAAATATTTAGCCAGTAGATCAGAGGGGTTGGAGGGAGGGTAATCTGGACTGCAGCAGGGTGAACACTCAAACATCTACATTTATGGTAGGTACAAAACTGTACTATGTTCATCGTGTTACCCTGCTGCAGTCATCACACTTGGGTTGAGTCCCAAAGCTAAGGTAGGGTGGAGGCATTATAAAGGGTTAGAGGAGGCAATGAGGCCCTGCAGGACTGCAGTGGCGAAGCCCGCCCTGGACTTAGAATAAAGAGGTAAGTGATAGTGTTTGGTGAAGGTGTGTACAGAACTCCAAGTTGCAGCTTCTAAAATTTCCTTGGTAGGAACCCCCCTGAGAAAGGCTGTAGAGGTAGCTGTAGCCCTGGTAGAATGGGATCTAATGGTAGGAGGAACTGGTTTCCCATGATGGGTATAGCAGAATCGTATGCAATGGCCTATCCATTTTGAAATGGTTTGCTTGGATATGGGCCTCCCTTGAGAAGCTGTAGCATAGGAAACAAAGAGCTGGTCAGTTTTTCTGAAAGCTTTAGTTTTATCCAAGTAATATCGAAGCTGCCTGTGAATGTCCAAGGAATGCAAGAGTCTCTCACCTTTGTTCTGTGGATTGGGGAAGAAAGTGGGTAGATGGATGGTTTGATTTAAAGCTACACTGGAAACCACCTTTGGCATGAAGGAAGGATTAGTTCGTAGAGAAACTCTGTCTTGATGAAAAATGAGGAAAGGTTCCACTGCCATAAGAGCCTGTAATTCTGAAACTCTCCTAGCAGAAGTTATTGCCAGTAGCAGGGCAGTCTTCCATGATAGGAACTGAAGGTCTGCAGAAAAAGCTGGTTCAAAGGGAGGTAGTGTTAGTTTTTCCAGAACAAAGTTGAGGCCCCATGTTGGTGTAGGAGCTCTTCTAGGTGGTCTAATGTTTTTTGCCCCTCTGAGGAACTGCCTTAGGAGTGGGTTTGAAAATAAAGGTGGATTTGTGTCGTAGTGAGCTGAAATAGCTGAAGCATGGATTTTAATTGAGGAGAAGGAAAGTCCTTTATGTAACATCTCAGCTAAATACTGCAGAATGTGAGGCATATGAGGCTGAGTTGTGTCTTGGCCCTTAGCTTGGTTACAAGCAGAAAACCTTTTCCATTTGTCCGAGTAAGCCTTCCTGGTGCTTGGCCTCCTGGCTTCTAGAATAACATCCAGCACTGCTTGTGAAAGAGGAGCTGGTTGGTTGCTTAATTTATTTGCCATGCAGCCAGGTTTAAAGTTTTGATCTGGCTGTGTAGAATCTGCTTGTCCTGCTGCGTGAGCAAATGAGGTATTTGAGGCAATATCCAGGGTGGACTGTGAGCCATATTCTTCAGTAGCGGGTACCAGTGCTGGCATGGCCAGTCTGGGGCTATGAGAATCATTCGAGGTTTCTCCTTTTTGGCCTTCAAAAGAACCTTTGTGAGAAGAGGTAATGCAGGAAAGGCATATGCTGTCAGGTTTTTCCAATTGAAGGAGAGGGCGTGCACTTTCCAAGCTTGATGGTGGAATGTCCTTGTACAAAATTTTTTCAGCTGGTAGTTTTGAGGACTGGCAAACAGGTCTATATTTGGTAGGCCCCATCTTTGAGTTATCATTGCAAATATTTGTGGGTCCAGCTTCCACTCGTGGGGATCCTTGATATTTCTGCTTAGGTCGTCTGCCAATGTGTTTTTCTGTCCTGGCAGGAAGTGAGCTTGTAACTGGACTTGGTTGGCGAGAGCTGTGTCCCATAAGATTATTGCCTGCCTGCAAAGAGGGTAGGAATGTGTGCCCCCTTGTTTGTTTATGTACCACATTACTGTGGTGTTGTCCGTCTTTATTGCCAGTTGTCCAGGTTGTAGTAGATCCTTGAAGGCTGTCAGAGCTTTCTGTACAGCTAGCATCTCTTTTTGGTTTATGTGCAGTTTTCTTTGTTCTGCAGTCCATAGGCCTTGAATGCATTGCCCTGCCATGTGTGCCCCCCAGGCATAGTCTGAAGCATCTGTTGTGATAGTCTGCCTGGGTGGGGACAAGGTGAAAGGCTGACCCTTGTTGAGGTGACATGCCTGTGCCCACCATAGAAATTCCTGTTGAAGGCAGGGAATGAGAGATATCACTGTGTCCAAGTTGTGGCTGTGTTGAGACCATATGCTTTTTAGGTACCATTGTAGTTTCCTCATATGCATTTTTGCAAATGGTATTATCAGAATGCAAGATGCCATGAAGCCCAAAGCCTGCAGAATTTTTCTTGCAGTTAATTGGGTCTTTGTTGCCATTGTCTTGAAATATTGAGTCAGTTGTAATTGCTTGTCTGATGTAAGATAAGCCTTCTGGGCCATTGTGTCCAAGCTGGCACCCAGGAATGTCATTTTTTGTGAGGGTACTAGTTTTGACTTCTTTTCGTTCACTGTGTACCCCAGACAATTTAGTAGATGCTTCACAAAAGCCAGATGTTATAAAAGAATGTCTCTTCTTTCTGCTTGGATGAGGCAGTCGTCCAGGTATGGATATATTTGAATTCCTCTTTGTCTGCAATATGCAATTACTGGAGCCAGGCATTTTGTGAATACTCTGGGCGCAGTAGATAAGCCAAAGGGCAGTGCAGAGAATTGATAATGAGTTGAACCTGCAATGAAACGGAGGTATCTTCTGCAACTTTGTCTGATAGGGACATGCAGGTATGCCTCCTTGAGGTCCAACGTTACCAGCCATGCTTCCTTGCCCAACATGGGAAGTAGCTGCTGTAGTGTTAGCATCTTGAATTTGGGAACTTGTAAATAAGTGTTGAGATTTGAAAGGTTCAGAATTGGTCTCCAAGCATTTTCTTTTCTGGGTACTAGGAAGAGTCTTGAGTAGAATCCTTGGCCTTGCTCTTGAGTTGGTACCCTTTGAATGGCTCTCATGGCCATGAGAGTTGTAATTTGTTTTTGAGCCTCTGCCCTTTGATTTTGTGGCAGGTTTGGCATTCCTCTTTGTATTGGCAAGGTGTGAAAATGGAATCTGTATCCTCGTAAAATTATGTCTAGGAACCATTTGTCCTTTGTGACCATATGTCAGTTGTCTGCAAATAGTGCTAGTTTTCCACCCAGGGGTGCTGACAAAAGAGCTTTGTTTGGCCAGCTGAGGTGCAAGTCATTGAGTTTGCCTTCTGGTGGATTGAGACCTGTCTTCTCTTCCCTTCTGGGTTGGAGTGCCCCATTGGCAAGGTTTATACTGAGCTTGTGATTGTCCTCTGCCCCTTGGGTGCCTGTATTTACCCCTCTGAGGCCTGTCAGTGGCTGGAAAGGACCAATTTTTTGTTGACCAGTTTCTGCTGAAGCAAGGGGGTTGTACCTGTAGGAAATCTTTGAATGTCTGCATAGATTTTGCCTTATCTTCCATTTTCTTTAAAACTTCTTCTGCTTTAACACCAAAAAGAACATCCTGCTGTAAGGGAGCATCTAATAGTTTTGCTTTAACATGATCAGGGAGACTTTGTTCCTTTAACCAGGCATGCCTACGTATAACTGAACCAGTGACAGCTGCTCTGCAGGAGGTCTCTAAAGAATCAAACCCACATTGTAAGGTATATTTGCCCACCTGCTCGGTGGCGTGCAACAAATCCTGTACTTCTTTCAATTCAGATTGTTGAGGGAGGGTGGTTATCTTTTGTTTTAACTGAGAGATCAGAAATTGCTGATACTTAAGCATATGAAATTGACAGTTTAGAGCTCTCATAGCTAAAGTGGCTGAGGTGTAAACCTTTTTCCCCCATCTGTCTAGTGCTCTTGAATCCCTTTCAAAAGGTACTGGATTTTTAGCCATGGAAGCCTTAGCCCCCTTGGGACCCTGGGAGATAGTCTCTGGGTCAGCTACTGGGCTTTTGTAAAGAAATTTGTGGGAATCAGGTACTCTGTAGTATCTGTCAGGTTTGGCTGGGGCAGGAGGCAGAGAGTCAGGGTTGAAACTGGACTCTAAATAGACATCATCCACAATGTCCAAAACAGGAGGGATGGCTAGAGGTCTGTGTTGGGGGAGTAAAGGAAAGTCTCTGAGCCTTTTCTTGGAATCAGAGTAATCCTGACCTTCCCAGAGAAAATGTTCCCTCATAGTGTGTAAAGTTTCCCCAAAAGAGTAATCTTCTGGAGGGGAATCTGAGGGAATAGAGTCCTCAGCATCAGAATCTTCATAAGGAGAGAAGGAATAGTCTTGGTCCTCAGAGGAATCCGAAGAAATAGACAGTTGTTCAGAGGAAACAGATTCTTCCTCTTGTCTAGGCCTTTTGTCAGGAGGAGGCTGAGAACCCCTGATAAGAGAAATCAAATCTTCAGCCATCTTGAGCATCTGTTTCTTAGGCATAGGGCCTTGAACAGGAGACTGAAATGAAGCCTTTTTAGATTTGGAAGGAGTCTTTGATTTGGAAAATGTTTTGACTGTAAGAGTCGTCGGTCTGAAAACGCCTTCAGAAGGTGATGGCGTTTCCGAAGTACCGATGTCCTAGGAAGGTAAATCGTCGGTAGGGTCTGAAGTAAAAGGCTGTGTCGGCCTAGTACATTCCGTCAAAATATCCGTAGCGGTCTCTGGTTCCTGAACAGCGGTAGTCAGAGGCTGTGTCGGAGCCTCACTGTTAACCAGAGAACCGGAGACCGGATCAACCGAGGCCTCGGAATCGGGCATAGGCCTGGGCTGTCGATCCTTATCCCTGCACTTTTTGTGCACGCCGGTAGATAGCTCCGACGACATGTTATAGTTAAATTTTCTGACAAAAAAGTGGCGTGCGAAATCAAATCGTCTTTTAATAGTACATTTATTAAATCTAGCACAAAAACGACAAGAAGTGACGTCGTGATCAGGGCCTAGGCAAGGTATGCAATAAGAATGAAAATCCTTATGAGGTATTTGCTTTGCACAAGAAATACAATTGTTAACTTTTTCTGACATCGGTCTGAGGCAAGAAAGGTTTCTCCAATGGGGTACTTAGCTTTATAGAAGACTTCAGTCTGAAATTCGAATTCGAAAATCTCAGGAGTTGGCCGACCGGCACTTGCAAACTGCTTCTGCTTCGAGCACCGCGTGACAAGAAATACTGATGAAAATGGCGTCGGTTGCAATTTATGTACCCCTGGCGCACTGACGTCAGGGATGAGGCAACATCATCTGACGTCGGACCAAGACTTTGGAAATCCGGCCGACTGCGGGACCGCCTGACGACAGGATAACCCAAGTGTGATGACTGCAGCAGAGTAACACGATGAACATCAAGCCAAATACCTCATCCATCATCTTATCTCTATCCTTCTCTCCTGGGACATCCACCCAAACCCAGGCCCCTCTACCACACTGCATCCAACCCCCCAAGCAACAGGCAAACCCCTCTACTTCTCAGCTCTAAATGCTCAAAGCCTATGTAACAAAATTCCAAACCTTCATGCCTGGCTTCTATATATCCAGCCTGATATTCTCTCCATCTCAGAAACCTGGCTTAAGCCCCACCTACAAGATTCTGAAATAACTCCTTCCAACTATAAGTAGTATATTCTCTGTTCATATGTCTCTTTGTACCTATGTATTAATTATCAAAATAAGTAGTATATTCTCTGTTCATATGAATGTAAATTACTGTCTATGTGGAGCTTTTCTCCCCGGGCCTCCGCTGAAAATGGACATGTATCCAGTCGGATATTCCCGGTCAACAAATGTAAAATAAAAATAAATAAATAAAATAAACTACCGCATGTTAAAGAATGACAGAACACAACAATGGGAGGTGGTGTAGCACTCCTTTACTCTGCATCCTTCTTAGTCACCCTCTATACCAAATCCTTTCCCAAACTTGGCAAGGCAGAAATAATATCAGCCCTACTCCACCTAAACAAGCATAAACTCATATTTGTTCTCTCTATATATATTCTCCCTGGTGACAATATCTCATCCCTTAAAGACATTGTCTGCTGGGTTTCTACCAACATTACTCATGAAACCATAATCCTGGGGGACATGAACATAAAATGGGCTACAATCCAATCTCCCTCTAACTCACTCAATATTAACTTATATAACTTTACATAACTAATCAGTTCCACTACCAGGCCTTCCAAGAACTCCATCACTGGAACCACAATAGACTGGATTCTAGTATCTCATCCGCACTATATCTCTGATAGTGGTATTCTCCCAGACCCACTAGCTGACCATTTCTCCACTTTTGCCCAGCGTCTCCCCTCTCCTATACAATTTACTCACACCTATATTTCCACTCTTTGCCTAAAGAACTTTAGTGCTGAAACCTTCTCAAATGCACTAAAAAGCACAAACTGGAACCCATTAAAAACTCTTTCCCTAGATAATGCTCTATCCTACTTTAACTCTACTTTCACAAACCTGCTCAACTCCTTTGCCTCTCTAAAAACAAAATGTATAAAAAGTAACCCTGTACCCTGGTTAACCTAAAACACCTTAGCTGCTATGCAACTCCGTGACAAAGCCTGGACACGTTACCACAAAAATAAAACCATTATCGCCCTAAACAAATATAAAACACTACGAAATAAAGTCAAAAAACATATTACCTTAGACCACAAAGTCTATTTCTCCACTCTCCAAACCAACCACATCACCAATCCCAAACTATTTTGGAAAGGAATCTCATCTCTCCTCAATCCAGGAAAAAAAGAAAACCCTTGACCCAACCCAGATGCCTCTGACATGGACTTGGCCACCCAATTTAACTCTTTCTTCATAGAGTCCATAAGCAAGCTAACATCATCCTTCACCAACACCTCTACAACCCCTCCTCAGCATGCTCCCATCCCTTCCTCCCCTAGCATCCCTTGATTTAAAAAGCCATGATGACAGATGAAACTTGGTCATTCAGTGTCAATCTGTCATTAAGGAGAAAGCATAGATCATGCACACAGGAGACAAACTCCGACTGATTCCCCAAAAATGTAATCAATGGGGAAAACAGAAGAAGCTGAGACAAATGGACAGTGTCCTATACCAGAATGGCTTTAGTCTTAGCAGAGTTGAACTTTAAATATTTATGGACACATATTCAAGGTTCAAATCCACACAGTATTCCAAAGTTAAAAAATGACACATTCTCCACAGAAAATATCTGGCAACATATGCATGGTAAACAACAGGACATGCAAAACTGAAAACCTGAAGAACAGCACAATCTATAGGGCATTTCTCCTTCCTCAGCAGTACAGCAGTCCCAGAATTGTTAGATATATATTTATCATGGGTGTGGTAGGCACAACCCCGATGTCAGGGTTGCAGGAGTACAGTTTTTAAACCACAAAAGAGAATTGTTTTGTTTGTTGTTTCCATGCTGCAATGTAAGTTTAATCCTCAGGACTTGTAGTATTGGGTTTCATATGGGGGTAGAGATTCCCTACTGTATTTAAGTGGGCACGGCATAAACCATGCCTGAGCTCTATCATCCACCACCACCACCACCGTCACTTTGCCTAACACAGATACACATTATTTCTTTTAGACTTCATACCCTCATCTGGTCACAAGTTTGTGGTTTGTATGGTTCTGAGGAAACATGGCAGTTACTGTTAAGTACACCATACTTAGTTTTGGACAAACATTGTCTCACATTATGGGAAATTTTTTCTCCAAATTCTCATTGCAAATTGGTTAGCAAAGAACACCTGTAAAGTGTTGAAAGCAAGTCCCTTGAAAGTAAATGAAACAGACATATCTTAAAATACTTTATACCACAACCCTGAACCCTGAAAAATCTAAAACACTTCTACATATTACACAAGCAGCAAGTAATGAACCTAGAAAATCCATATGATTTTTGGCAACTAGTAAACAAAACAAAGGGTCAAAATCAAAGGAAGGCAAACTATGATATCTACTCCTGACAATTTAATTATTCAGACTATTTATATGCTTTTGTCTAGCCATATTATGGTAATGAGAAGAAATAAATACAAATAAAACAATAAATACTATAAGGCATATGGTAAAATAAAAAAGTTACAAAGTTCTATAACATTTGGTTGTATAAATTATGTCAGCAAACTACACCATAGCAGCCAGCCTGGTGGTGTAGACGGATAAAGCCTTTAATATGTTCTAGGGGCCTGAGTTTGATTAGCAGATCAGGTCTTACGATAATGACAAACAGTATGGGTGTATCTATCCTGTGGGCAAGGACCATGGTGGGCACCTTTCTGACAGAGTTCTGCTGGAATTCAGAGCCCAGGCAGATGGCCCAGACTAAGTGGGCAGGAGGACAGAGCAATCATGGTCATTCTTATGGGGCCAGGGGTGAAGCACATTCTCTAGCTAAACCTCATTGCGTAACCTTCCAGAATTGTGATCAGGATGTGGACATTAGGGCTAGGAAAAATCCTGGACCCACCAGGATAATGGAGCTATTCCTTACAGCTCAACCCTTGTCTCCAGGGATGACATTAGTAATAGACCACAAAACGGAGCCCTCACCCTTTGGGGAACAAACGATCAAATTTATTATGTTGGAAGGCAGGCTTAATGGCTGGAAGGGGTATTGTACCAAAAAAAATACATTGCTGAGATCTTCCTATGCTTTATAAAACAGGTGAGCTTTGAGGTAGCATAAAACTGACACAATAATGCACACTGGAAGCTGCCACAGTAGACCATGTCAGGCATGTGAAATGTGAAGGGAGAAATGTCTGAGTCTGTAGCCTTATCCAGGGGATTAGTAGCAGTCCCTATACCATCATGTAAATATTCTGTGATTTTCAGAAAGAAACAAGCAACTCTTTCAAATAAGCAAGCATAGGCACCGGAACCATAGAGCGAGGGGGGGGGAGCACCCCCACACACACACTTTTACAGCTGTAGAGGGAGGAGGACCCAACAAAGGACTCTTACATGACGCTAATGTGAATTTGAACTGCACGGAAAAACTATGCTTTTAAACACAGCCTGCTGCTAGAGTCAAGGACATGTTTTATGTACTTTGTTTATTTAGCTGCTTTGAAGGAAGGTATTGTGCTCCGTTTGTTTATTTAGCTTCTTTGTGCTTCGTTTGTTTATTTAGCTGCTTAGCTGCATGTCCATTTGTTTATTTAGCTGGAGGTCCGTTTCTTTATTTAGGTGCTTAGCTGAAGGTCCATTTGTTTATTTAGCTGCTTAGCTGAAGGTCCATTTGTTTATTTAGCTGCTTAACTGAAGGTCTGTTTGTTTATTTAGCTGCAGATCCGTTTGTTTATTTAGCTGCAGGTCTGTTTGTTTATTTAGCTGCTTAGCTGAAGGTCCATTTGTTTATTTAGCTGATTAGAGAGTGTGTGTGTGTGTGTGTGTGTGTGTGTGTGTGTGTGTGTGTGTGTGTGTGTGTGTGTGTGTGTGTGTGTGTGTGTGTGTGTGTGTGCATATTGCATACACTGGCTGTCTTTAAAATTAGGACATTGTTGTGGTGTTAACAGATGCAGAACTACAGACCAGAAACGCATCCTTACTGCACTGTCACAAATTATACTTGCACATTTCCACACTGCATAAAATACAGAAGAGATGAGCTAAGCAATCACATTTTTAAAAGTGCAGCAAATTTCTGGTTCTCTGTGCTGCTTTTAATTCATTCTGTTTTTTATAATTGTGAGATTTGTAGTCACTTTCTTGCAGTTACAGTAGGGAGCTAATGAGATTACTGCAAGTGCTGCTGCTACTCTATCAGACCAGACTTGCCTCACAGTGGATTTTTTTCTTTCTTTTTATTATTCATCTTTCCCAATGGCACTAAAGGCTGCCTTGTCTGAGAGCTCTCCTTGACATTCCTGTCATTTAATAATGTGGTAACTTGAAATGATAGTGCCCTCCAGTCCAGTCCCGCAAGAATCATGAATCAGTCAAAATTAGCTTCAAGTTTTATAATTTGCCATGCTCTTATACATGTAGATACGTAAAAAAAGAGCAAGACATCACTGTAACTTAACCTCACTGTGTCAAGTAATATCTCCTATTGGTCCATTTTGACAGTTACGACCTCCCGGAAGGCCTTCATCGGCTGTAAACTGAGCCAATGAAAGAGAGGAAAACAAGCTGTCTAAACTGAAATCTCAGCAGTAGGTACACTTTGGGAAGTTGAAGGCAGGAGCACTTCACTAAATGTGGATCAGTTGAGAAGAATTTTCCTGAATGATGTGTTATTGGAGGGAAATGAGCAAGAAGCAACAAATTGCTGGTGAGACTGACCCATGTGCACAGGATATGTTTTTGATCAGAAAACTGGTTATTTTTTTTGCAAAAAAAATGTTGATCAAGTGAAGAAAGACTTCATATTTGTAAGCATGGTGAGTGGAAATTTTGGTGATTTAAAGTTTCAGTAGGGAAACTAGATTCATGCTGAGGTGTAATTGAAGGTTAGTAAGGATGGAAGCACCATAAAGAAGTGTAGGGAAGAGATAATTGGTGGCAAGTGTAACTTTAGTTGTGTCAGTGAAAAAGATTGTGGCTCTATAAAGCATCCCCAGTTTTTTTATGCAATTGTGAGCATACAGGTCGAATTTAAGATTATCATCCATTATCATCCCTAATAATTTGCTATGAGAAGTCACTTTGATGGTTGTATTATCAAGAATGAGGATTTTAAAGTTATTTAATGGGAGAGAGATTTCGGAAAAAAAGTTGTAGTTTTTTTTTTTTAGGGTTGAGCATGAGTTGTGAGTTACAAAGACATGTTTCTACTTATATGTGTGTGTGTGTGTGTGTATGTGTGTGTGTGTGTGCGTGTGTGCGTGTGTGTGTGTGTGTGTGTGTGTGTGTGTGTGTGTGTATATTTATATATATATTTTATATATATATATATATATATATATATATATATATATATATATGGTTTATATTGCGTGATCAAAGCTTTAGTTAGTCGAGTAACTGAAACTCAATCACTAAATGTCAGAAAAGCAAAACCGCGAGCAGCAATTTACACGCAGGGAAACAGTTTGTTTGGCCGTTACATGAATTTTGTCCTTTCTACAATGTGGAGCGATCTCGGAGTTGGTATATTTAGTTAGAGGGGTGTGGAGGGCACAGCCCCCCACATCGGGGGGGGTCTGGGGGGTAAAGCCCCCCACTTAATTTGTATTTAATGTTTTGGGTGTTTTTTGTTGGGACTACGGCATTGTTTCCCTACATGGAAACTACCATTCGCAGTTTTGCGTTTTTAATATTTAGTGATCGAGCTTTAGTTACTCGACTAATTAAAGCTTTGATCACATAATATAGAAGCTGTAAATATATATATATATATATATATATATATATATATATATATATATATACATGCGTGTGTTTGTATATATATATATATATATATATATATATATATATATATATATATGTGTGTGCGTGTGTGTGTGTGTGTGTGTGTGTCTATATACACACACACAAACACACACATATCTATACATGTACAGTATATCTATGCACATGCACACACACACACACACACACACACACACATATATATATATATATATATATATATATATATCACACATGACATTGAGGCAGAGCATACATCTGCAGGGAATGATCTGAGACACTTGCAATGATGATGTTAAAAGAAAGGCCAGATTTTTGCAGAATGCCCAAATTTTGCAGAATGTCCAGATATTTGCCTCATATTTTTGGTTTGTTTCTCATAAAATTTTGGTTTTCTGGCAAATTATTGGCAAATAATTGAAGACTGAAGTTAGAAAATAATGACATACATTTGATTTTCAAACTTTATACCCTTCAGAAAGGGCTTTGTCCCTCAATTATTTATGGCATTTTCCAGATTTCTTGCTCTAAGAAGTTGAGAGCTGTGTGTGTGTGTGTGTGTGTGTGTGTGTGTGAGAGAGAGAGAGAGAGAGAAATGCCCCAGTTACTTATGACTGGTGGTTAGAATTACCCAGGCTCAAACCCTGTACCTTAAGTACAAGGGCCTGCATTCTCTACCAATACCACCACTGAGTTAGCTCTCAACTGTCTAGATTTTCACTGAATACTTGGCTCATACTTTTGGTCTGTTCCTCTTACAATTTGTGGCAAATCAGTGAGAATGGAATTCATTAAACAATGAAAGCCCTTTAAGTTTGTCTTCCTATCTTTTTAGGAAACAGATGGTAATGTAAAACACTATTTTAGCAACTTTCTAAGATTATATAAGCAATATTTAAAATGTGTCCCTGATTTTGGGCCTGGCCTTTAAACCACCACCCCCCCCGCCCCCAAATACATTTTGGCTTTTTCCAGATTTCTTCTGCTGTGAAATTGAGAAATTTAGTTGTGTCAAGTGGATGGTGCAGTGGTAGTGTTGCTGCCTCAGAACAAGAGGTTCCCTGCTTTGATTCTTGGGTGGGGTGCTTTCTGTGTGGAGTTTGTGTAGGTTTCCTCTGGGTGCTCTTGTTTCCTCCCATGTTACAAAGACATGAGCATTTCTCCCTGATTCTCTGCTGAAAATTGGCTTTGTTCCAAGTTGGACTTTCCTGGTAAACAAATAAAATTTAAAAGGAACTGAGAGCTTCAGAGGAAGAGAAGTTTAGTCCTGCTTATTCCAAGTCTGTTTGCATTGTTAATAGCACAGCAGGTGGTAGCCTTTCTTTTGATGCAGAAGGCTGTGGGTTCTACTCCCACAGTATGCAGATGGATTGCTGATGTCCTGTGTTGTACTTTAAAGGGAGTGGATGCTGCAGTCCTGTGAATGTCCTCCTTTGGAGGAGTTACCTAGTAACTATGAACCTGTTATCCATTTGCCAGCCATTACCTATTGCAATATTACTAGCTTATCATTGTTTAATGTAACATAGGCAATTTATTCTTCAAGGGCAACAGCCACTTTATTTGTAGATGTAACAATGAAATATAAAGTTGTTTCCTAGCAGCAACCTCTTCATTAGTTAGAGATCCCTTTAATGTGGAAGTATTTAGATGACTTACTTCTGCAGAGATTTTGCATATTTAATGATACTGGTGGATTGTAATGACAGAAGTTTGAGTGGCCTTTTATGGTTGAAATGTTCTGAAATCGGTAGTTTTGTCATTAATGGTTCACATATTTTGTTTCATTGCTTACTAGAAGACTGTTCAAAACTACATATTTAAAACACATTCTAGCAAATGGTGCTGTATTATACAAGGAATATAATTTAATACAATCAGGAAGGTGAATCAAAGAATGCATACATGTATGCATGGCCCTAAAAATGTGTTTGAAAACAGCTCAGAGGAAAGTGTGAAAGGTTCAAAATCATGGGAAAATTTTAAGATTTACTATTGTTACCAAAGCAATGGATGAAGGTAAAACAGTTCACACCACATTACCTTGACCTGGCCAAGTCTTTTGACACAATCCCTTACTCGGGTGTAGTACAAAAGATGAATAATGTAGGAGCAAACACTTGAATCACTAGCTGGATTGCAAACTTGCTCACAGGATGCAGGAGATCAAAATAGGAGAAGAGACCAGTCACCAATGGAGTCCCCCAGGGCTCAGTGCTGAGACTTTTTCTGTTTGACATATATGTCTCAGAAGTAAAAGGAAATACCAAAGGGCTTTGGCCGGCTAAGTTTGAGATGACTGCAAGCTAGGAGCAGTTATTGAATCCCCAAATGACTTAACCATCATGCAAGAAGGTTTGTCCCAAATAATAACGTGTCAAAATCATGATAATGCCCTCTGAGAACGGAGTCAGTTGTTTGGCATTTGGGAACTTGTGTGTACAGTGACCTAACTTTTGACCAACATGTGCCCAGAGTCATAAGAAAGTATTTCTATATTGCACAGCTTATAAACAAATTGATTGTGACTAGATCTAGAGATGTTGTTGTCCCCTTTAGAAAGCTCTCATTAGGTCAGTCATTTTGCATAATGCCCACTTTGGCATGTAACTGTCTAGCCCCATGCAATGGAATACCTTCAGATATACCTTACTAAAAGGATATAAGTCCTAAACAATAGGTCTTGCATGGACCACCTCAAAGATTTATTACTATAATCTGTATCCAACAGAGTGCTTAGATGTGACGTGTCTGGCATACAAGGTATCCTCCAACCTAATACAGATGGACGCACTAAACATCAGCAAGTCAAATGACATCAGAAATACTCAGTCCAAGTCCAGGTATCTAAACTGAATTTTGTGGAGAGATGGATATATATCACAGAGGCTACCACTGTTCCAGAATAGACTATCCATAACAATAAAACAAAGCTCATCCATCCATATTCAAATGTACCTTGGATCTAAGGATGGGTAATAGAAAATGTACTCTAGGATTGCCCCTCATGCCACTAATGGATAAAGGCAGTTCCTAAATGCTGCATCCCTTACATGGGCTCCCTCACATTATCTATGGTATGATCACAGTTATTCTCACTAGGGCTAATATACAATTATCAGCCATGGGATAGGTAAGACCAATCAGAAAATGGTATTTCAAGCACTAAAAGGGAATTGGCTAAGCTTAAAATGCCCTCTAAGTGAACCTATGTTGTGGTAGTAAATAATTCTAAGAGAATTGCCCTTTTTAGATCACTAAGTGCTCTTCTCACCCTCTGCCCCCATCTTCAACAGGTTCCGACGCCTATGTAAGCAAGATCCACCAGTAACAGAACCTTACAGGTCTCTCTCTATATTTAAGAGGAAGGCATTGTAGACACTATAAATGTTATTTGCATCAATCAGTAGCTTAGCTGCAGATTCTGCTCCAACTGTAACCTATTCATTTTACAACTGGAAAATTCTAGGCATAAAGCATTACAGTAATAGGGAGGAAAGTGACCAGTGCATGAACCATATCAAAGCCAGTTCATCCAACAGTAACATGAATGGACTTCAATGAAAGTGTTTATATCTATCTCCAGAATGGGGCTGTGCTATACAGCTCTGCAAATAAAATATTTTTCACTGGAAGTGCATTTGATGTATAAGTCTTTATCAAAAGGACATACAAGGCAGTTTTTTTAAAATGCTGAAACACATCTGAGAAGTTATTTGACTGTAAAAAGCACTTAATTTGAGTGGCACACCTCAGGTGATAGTCACAAGGTCTGCAAATAGCTGAGACCTGGTCCTTCATTGTTAATCTTTCAATGAAGATCACATCAAAACTGTATGACACAGACATCAGCTCCAGATAATTTCTCTCATACACAATGTCCAAATAAATGCTGGAGCTAAGGATGTATAAGTGTCAAGAATGGCCATACCCACAGTCTTGTCAGGGATATGTATCAGTCAGTTTCACTTCACCTAATTAAGGACAGCCTCTAAGGTGTATTGCAAGAAAACTAAAGGCACAACACACTCCTGAGGAAACAAGAGGTACGTATGAGTTTCATCAGCATTATAATAATACTGCAGTCCTCTCTGTCTTATAGTAATCACATCCAAAACAAATCATCAAAACTTTATTCAACGTTGTTCCAGCTATTTCTATGAGTCCACTATCATATCACATCCTTCCCACTGAGTACTCTATACATCTACTCCTGTCAAGATCAGCTGGGAGGAAATAAACACAAAAACAAAATTTGCAGCAGCTACATAGGAGTGATGGGTTGACCTGGATGTCCCATGGCTCTGGTTTAAATTCATCTTCTTCTCCCTCACTGATTACATAGCAAGGGAATTGCTTGGAATGTATATCTCACTTCCATAAGCTAGGTATTGTTCTTGATTATAGTCTGAAACTGAAAAATCAAGTTCCAGCTGCTATCAGGATATCTTTAAACCACTTAAAGGTTATAGCTGACATCAGGAGCTATAGCCTGTACTCAGACTTTGGGACAGTGATTCATGCCCCAGTTTTGTCCAGGCTCAACTGGCAATGGCCTATATATCTCAGGCTTTCAGATGGTAACCCTTCTATAAAAGGTATAGAATTCTAAAGCTAGGTTCACAAAAACAATAATCTCCATGTGATAAAACAAGCAAGACTTTATGTCTTACACTGACACTAGTACCTTACAGGTTTCTTAAGCTGAAACAGATAAAAAGAATAGGCAAATTATATAGCTAGAAAGTCACTCAATAAATTCTTCACTGGATATAAAGAAAAGCAGACAGGAATTCTAGTAACTTAGCCTTAAAGATTACAAGACCTGAATTCACATGGTCCTTTGATAATTACATACTTGTGTTTACATGGCTTACTGAATGTTTAATACCTTTATTAGAAATGAGTACAACAGGAAGGAAAGAAGAAATGTCAAACTTCATAGTAATAGGAATACCCTAATAAAAGGAGACATGTTACATCTTTAAATTCAATACCCTACAACCTTGAGACACGATTGAATTGGTAATGAAATTTATTGTGATATGTATTAGGGTGTACTATAGTAATCGGGGTTACAAATAGTCAGATTCACTAATTGTCTAAGCACCAGCCTCATTGCAGTTCTGGAAATGACACTTCTTCCTCCTTCAGAATTTTGCTTTTTAACTAATAGACTAGCATTGTTTCAAAATTAAAACAATGTAATAGTTGTATTAATTATGCAATATTGATGCATTCCATTCCTTATTGCAAATTATTGTTTGAAGTAAAATGCATAGGTTTAAGCATCTGAATACTTACAAAATAAATTGAAATAGCACACTTTCATTATCATTTGGTACCATTGTGATCTTCATAGCATCACAGTTCATCTCTAGTATATAATGGAGGACTGAGGATATTGGGTATTAAATGGAAGGGTTGAGTGATAGGAAAAACAAGGCAACCGACATTAGCACAAAAATGTATTTTCTGTGCTGAAAAATATGTTGGATTTCAAAAAATGGTTAAGAGTTTGATGAGGGTCACCTACAAGAAGCTGACACAAACCTGCTGGCAGCAAGCTGGATAAGTTAATCTCATTGAGCTGTACACCCACTGAATGTGCAGGAGTGACTATGAAAAAGGTATGTCTGCAGAGGGTGTTAGCCCCTGCAGCCTCCAATGTCAGGGTCTTTACACTCATAACCCTTTATTAATATATCCTAAATGCACTTCAACTCATCTGTGGGGAACAGAGGAATACTCCATAAAGGTGAAAAATTGCTCTCACTGCTGTGATCGTACTGTATATAAATATAAAGTATAGAAGCACTACTAAATTCAAGAAGTTTCACTAATGAATACTTCATCCCATGAGAAACCATGCACTGAAAAGTGAACTTCCCATTTGTGCAATTCCAGTAAAATTACTGTGTGTGTGTGTGGAGGGGGGGGGGGTGAGTGCATGTGTGTGGGTGTGTGGTGACTAAGAGGCTGTGGGTGCTATGACCTGAGGGGGTAAGTCAGTGAAACAGATACAGAAGCACCAACACCACCAGTGAGCTATCTGATGCTTTAATGTAACTTGTGACATAACAATGCAATAGAAGGATGAGTTGAATGACAAATGCACCTATAAGTGATGTTTGCATCATTTTCTCCTATTGGTGGCTCTAAGAAATGAGCACATTTTTCCAGTGCTTCATCTGTGAAATGGGACATAGAGAAAGAGCTACGTGTATATAACAGTAACACGGATGTCAGCTTAAGACACTGATCCTTTTCTTTGTTGTTTCATTTATTAGGTTTATCTATTACTAAGATGATGGACTGATCCCAAGTGGACCCACTTCAGACACACCCTGGAGAGGATATTATTTACATAAGCATAAAATTAGAAAGATACAATAAAATATCTAATCTTAAAATTCAATAAATAGTGAATATTCAAGACAACTGGGCCTAGTGGCTATTTGCACCTTACCAGTAGTCACCCTTAGACCTTTTTTCCTTTTTCAAGGAGCAACAGGTCAGTCATACTAGGGGTGCATTTGTGAATACCCATCCTGTGTCTAACTCCTTTTTGCATGAAGAAAGTATGCTGTGTGGTTTCATTTAGAGTGCAAGTTTATACATTTATTCCAAGGAAGGGATAACTGCTGTGTGACAAATCTTTCTCTCCACTGTGTTTATTTTTTTACGGAGGAAAGCTCAGATCCCTTGTGGGATTGTTTGATCTGGGGAGATGTAAGATATCTTGGAGTACTGGATCCATAATGGCCCAAATGGCTAGGCACAGTTTGTCCCTAAGGAGTCTATAGGACACTTCATAAAGGGGCACTGCTTCCAGCATCTCCTGGTAGCTCTTGTCTTTTAACCCTTTAATCTTTTTAGTAAGGAACCTCAGTGGTCTTTCCAGAAGCTTAATATGCCTGCTAATATAAATTCCAAAAGTGGCATTGTATTCAATAATAGACCTGATCAGTGCACCATATAGAGGGGTAAGAACTTCCTTGAAACTAAATGAAATATATTTTGCAATCAACTGTGCCAGGGAAAATATTTCCGAACTACTTGCAACTTGATTGCCAAAGGCAAGGGAATTATTTACCCCCTATTCCAAGGTCTCTCACCACACTTTCATTTTAAAAAGTTGTATTGTCTATTTTATAAGACAGATGAAGAGATTTTTAACCTGATTTTAAGCAGCAGTTGTTGATTTGTGTGAGATCCAGTTGGAGCTTCTGCATATCAGAGAGAAACTTGAGGATGAAGTTTGCAGTCATCTGCAAACTTGATTCACCAGAGATTCCCATTTGTAATTTGGAGATCTGTAAAACATCTTCTGACTAGTAGAGGTCCCAGTACAGAGCCCTAATGATCACCACTCGTTACATTCATGTCTTCTGATGCTGCATCTGTATTTGCATATTACAAAAAATGCATATTGGCAAATGTAAGCTTCCACTTGTTTCTTGCATGCAATGATAAATTACAGTTATACCCAAGGAAGTAGAACATACAGGTGTGTTTATAAGGTATTATGTAGTACATAATTGCTGCAATGTATCACTATTTCTACAGCAATATCCTTAACATGTACATATATATATATAATTTGCATAAAGTGATGTTATTACTCCCTATGATACTGAAACTGAAACTATTAAAAAAAAAAAAAACAGAACCAAAGTTTTTGATGCTTCATATTATTGCAGGCTGTGTGTACGTTGGCAGTTTCATGAAGGTCCTTTAGCAAATTTACCATAAATTGTTTATCTGAATGGTATCTTTTGTTACCTTTTTTGGTAATTTGTCCTAAAGTTTTGGGGCCTAAGAAGGAGAGTGCTTAGTGTAATTAAAATAAATTATTATATGTTTGGAATTCTGGCCTAGTTATTCTCCCAGATCATGAACAGGTTTGTTCAATGGACCATAAAATCAGTAAGCATTCTGTTTCCAAATGTGTAGTGTCTCCATCCAGCAAACTAATGTCATAAGTGGTCTTACGTATAATTATTAGATTACTGCAAGATCGCATTAGTAATGTATTTCATTATGAACCCATGTACCTAAAAAGAAATATTCTAAAACATAACCTGAAAAGTTCTTCGCACACACTATTCAAGCACAAGTCAGCCGTGATTGTTAGTCATCAGTCAGTACTCATTTCCATGTGCTTCATCAAAAGGCATGTATGTGAGCACTGAGAAAAGGACATGATACAATAAAAACACAGGGATATGATGAAAAAATTAAATACTGTCAGATGTACAAATGAAAGAAAAAGTTCCCCGTTAAAATCAAACTAGTTTCATACTTAGTTTTATAAAATGTTCTTCATAAATTAACCACTAAAGAAATACTTTCATGCCTGATAATTACTGAAGAAAAAAAAACTGTGTTAAAAATTTGTCACTGCATTTGTTATGAACAAAGATATGTGCTTTTTAGATGATATGGAGGGAAACACATCATATACAGCTGACATTTCATGCAATTAGAACTCAAGGGAGTTTTGTAGCTTTTTAAGGATTCATGTGATGTTTTATAAAATATTACAAGCACCAAAAAAATCAGTTAATGATTAACAGCCGTGTGGTGTGCCTCAGCTGCTAAAACATGCAGCATGCTCTCTAATCAGTTGAATCTTGGTGAGTCTGTCCTTTAATATACAGTAACTATTACTTTGCTGTACCCTGAGTAATTTCTTTATGATGATCTATAATGAATTACACTTGTTTGATTGCAGAGTGATGAACATACCATTAAAAGGTAATAGGACAGTACATATGTTAAGTTCCCAAGTGATCTGCATATGCCAGTAATGAAACTTGCGTCTTGCATTTCTGGAATTCCCAGTCTATTAACTAAAAACAGAAGTTCCAGCAAGGCATACAAAACCTCAGGCCTGGGCATGCTCAACAATATATAAATAGGTAGCCCATTCGTAAGAAGGGCTGAGGGACGAGCTTTACCATATCTAATGGATCACTGAAAGCCTAGGTTTGTGAAGACGTATTGATCACTAAGTTGCACCAAATATGGGCAGTGCAGCTCAGTTCTCCCTCAGGAAATGGAGATTTTCATGGCCACAAATAGATGTTTTCATGAGCTGGAAATTGCCTATAAGATTTATTGTATAGATTACTTCACTAATGAGACAAACTTTTATTATAGAGAAAATAAGGGCAAATGGGTGGGTATAAAAGCACAGATGAGACAAAGTGTTAGAGCCACATAAGAGAAAATAATGTAAAAAAGGTATATAGTAAGACAGAATGGGGGTGAATCATAAATTACAGCAGCACATCTGGCATATTCAGTAAGTATTTCTGCTCAGTCAGTATTTACATAGAAAAAGCATATTATGAGACTGACAGTATTACAAGGCTGATGAATGGTGAAGATACTGCTACACGCCATTTTAGATTTAATGAAAGATAAAATGATCTGTATGAAATAGATCCAGTGAAGCACAATTAACATCTTAAAGGACTTTATAAATTTAGAGGCTGAACGTATGACAATCTTGTTTAGCCATCCAATGGATTAAGGTAGAAGTAGCCAAAGACTGAAGCAAGTCATCTAAAGACAGGAACAAAAAGAAACAGATGAGCTTCAGACAGGTAATTTGACCTCAGCAGAAGAGAAAGCATAGTAACAAAAGGACAGACACACATATTCTTCCATGATTGTACTGAGGGACCAAAAGCAATTTAACGTCTCTGAGAAGGGGGTGATGTTCACTGGTGTATAGAATTTGAGGTATGGGGTCACATGGAAGGTTCACTGCAAGAAGGTAGTAAATGGCAGTAACTCCGGAGTTCATCAAAGCATTTGTCACCAAGTTATGAAGACATTTATTAAACAATTTGAGAAATATATGGATGGATGGGACACAGGTTAAAAGATAAGCTGGTTTTGAGACGGTATACAGAATATTGTAATGTACAGATGCCATTCTAATCAGATATGAGTAATATATAGAGTACCTAAGTAAGTCTTTTAGAAGACCTAGTCATACCAAACATCACTGAGAGCATCGATGACTTTGGTTAACAGCTAAAGGAAAGACTTTTCCTGTTTGCTATTAAAATAAGACATGGCAAAATCTGCAAATAGAATGAGGGGTGAACTGCAAAAGTCTGAAAAATGGCAGGGATTCACATCTAAAACTAAACTGCATAAATACAAGGGAGACTTCATTCACATTACATCCAGAAGAGAAAACAGTACCCTGACTAATAATTTCTGAGAATTTCAAAAGCACAGCAAAAGTGTAAGAAGATTCCTCCGGGAAGGGGTGATAATTCAAACCACTGAAAGGTGTAGCATTGGTAGTATGGTCTGCATGAAATGCTTGGACTGAACATTAGCAGTATGAAAATCTGAGATATAGCATCACTGTTCAGATGTGTGTGAAAATACTTCACTTGCATTTTATCCCTGCATTTTTAACTTTGCATTATTATTGACTATAATCAGCTAATAGATTTTAATCACTCCTTTGTTAAATAGTGCTCTAGTTTACCATCTTGCCAGCAACTCTGCTTAAGTCAGGGTATGTGACTCCAACGTTGAACATAAAGTAGTGAAAAGTTAAGATGGTGGTTGCATTATACAAAACTATTATTTCTGGCACCACTGTAAAAAGGCTTAACAATATGATCTGCTAATGAGCTTCATCCTGTAGTTTAGGGTTTGATTCCCTCAATATGCACCTGCAAACTGTGATTCTAAGAAAGTCACTTATCCAGTCAGTGATTATGAAATGCAACTCTAAAAATAAGATTTTATTTATAGTGGACTTATCTGATTAACATATTTATAAAATACTAATAAAAAAATACATTTCCAAGGTTTTGCTTGCACTGCAATGCACAGTTCCAGTGATATTATCTCCATAAGGACATAAACATGAATTGTGGACAGGTTTAATGTATCACATCCTGTTACATTTAACTCAGAATGGGTGGTATTTTAAGAATGTATATATGTAGATGTTATACAAGATACAGTAAATCATTTTATTCATTTATTTGTATTAAAATATAAGTACAACATTGTATCCTTAAGTAGGTTAAACTGAACTTGCACACACACACATATATTCAGATTTTAAATTATCTGTTTGTATCCAGTCATCTTTAACTTGGGTAAATATTACCTAAATGCATTAAAATGTTTTCATTGCTCTTGAAACCTGTATATCATTTTCCACTACCCACTTGATCCAACTCAGGGACAAATGAAATCAAGCTTGCCTGGCAACAGATATAAGGCATGAAACAATGCTGGATGGTATGCCAGTCCTTCAGAAGAATATGCACACTCACTCCTATATCACACACATGGGTCCCTATCAGTGGATCAAGTTTTTAGAAACTCAAAATTCATACGGTCGAGACCATATGATCAAGTTTTTGAAAACCTGAAGCTCCCCTGCAAAAATGTAAAAAATGTAGATTTTTGTGTTTTTTGTGCTTTTTTTTTTGATGATCGAGTTTTCAGAAACTCGATCATATGGTCTCAACAGTATGAATTTTGAGTTTCTGAAAACTCAATCATCTGACATAGGCCCCACAGACATATATGACGGCAGTTTGGCGCATCATCATTTTACTTACCTTCACATCTTTTGAATGTGAAAGGAAACAGGGCATGCTAGAGAAAATCCACAGCGAGTCAGGAAAGATGTATAGCTCTATAGAAAAAGGTACCTGATCCAGTAAAAAAAAAATGCAGAACAAAGTGCTGTGAAGCAGCAAAACTAACTACTCTACAACCAGTTTAATCATACAATCATGCGTGATAATCATCTGCACATACATTTAAATATCCAGGTACTAATATTCATACCGTATACAGTGCATCTGTATCCTGCTATGTAAAACAGATTAGAAATCCAAAAGTTAAAATAAACGGAAAGGGGCCATGTACAACGTGGCCTACATCAATTTTAATTTAAACTTCTCCAACAACATACCATTTACAGTTATTCACACTACAGGTCCATTATGTAAAATAGATGTCTGTGATCAAAGATGGAAATAAAAACACTTCAGCACTTTGCACAATTAATGTCTACAGTAGCATACCTTGAAGAAATTAAGAGTTACTATGAGATGTGAATCATGTGACAGGGCTGGGATCAATCACTTGTGAATAAAACCTCAGTGAAGCATAATGTCTTGTGTATCTTATATCCTTAAGCAACAGCCTGATAACTTATTTTTAATGTCTGTATCCTATTTATACACAGCCTGTGTTAGACGCCAGATCATGGTGTAAGAAGAAACTAAAAATGGCAAAAACAGTCATTTATTTTGTTTTCACTTACATAGACACTGAAAGCTGCATAATTCATTTTCTTTCCTCATTTGTTATTCTTCTGCATAGATATCCATTGTTTTTCATAGCCAGTTTACTGTAAACAATATCTCAAAGTGCACTTTCTATTTTTCACATTTTTGTGTACAAGTCCAAATCAGGAAATTGATTTTTTGCTCAAAAAGCTATTTCTTCCTTAAAAAAAAAAAAAAAAAAATGAAATACAGATTTTACGGACACTATACACAAGTAACCCAAACCACAACTCCTGGTCATTAGCAAAACCACTGATAATTTGAAGCTGCTGGGAAAAGGGGAGACACCAGAAAATCAGAAGTCTTAGATCCAACAATGTGAGCTGTATCTTAGAGTGAATACCACAGATCCAATGATGTGAGCTGTATCTTAGAGTGAATACCACAGATCAAACGATGTGAGCTGTATCTTAGAGTGAATACCACAGATCCAACCATGTGAGCTGTATCTTAGAGTGAATACCACAGATCCAACGATGTGAGCTGTATCTTAGAGTGAATACCACAGATCCAACGATGTGAGCTGTATCTTAGAGTGAATACCACAGATCCAACCGTGTTAGCTGTATCTTAGAGTGAATACCACATATCCAATGATGTGAGCTGTATCTTAGAGTGAATACTACAGATCCAACTATGTGAGCTGTATCTTAGAGTGAATACCACAGATCCAACGATGTGAGCTGTATCTTAGAGTGAATACCACAGATCCAACGATGTGAGCTGTATCTTAGAGTGAATACCACAGATCCAACCATGTGAGCTGTATCTTAGAGTGAATACCACAGATCCAACGATGTGAGCTGTATCTTAGAGTGAATACCACAGATCCAACCATGTGAGCTGTATCTTAGAGTGAATACCACAGATCCAACGATGTGAGCTGTATCTTAGAGTGAATACCACAGATCCAACGATGTGAGCTGTATCTTAGAGTGAATACCACAGATCCAACGATGTGAGCTGTATCTTAGAGTGAATACCACAGATCCAACGATGTGAGCTGTATCTTAGAGTGAATACCACAGATCCAACCATGTGAGCTGTATCTTAGAGTGAATACCACAGATCCAACGATGTGAGCTGTATCTTAGAGTGAATACCACAGATCCAACCATGTGAGCTGTATCTTAGAGTGAATACCACAGATCCAACCATGTGAGCTGTATCTTAGAGTGAATACCACAGATCCAACCATGTGAGCTGTATCTTAGAGTGAATACCACAGATCCAACGATGTGAGCTGTATCTTAGAGTGAATACCACAGATCCAACGATGTGAGCTGTATCTTAGAGTGAATACCACAGATCCAACCATGTGAGCTGTATCTTAGAGTGAATACCAAAGTTTAAACAATGTGCCCTTGCTCCTTTATATAGCAGATGAAGACATCAGCATATTTAATACTCTTTCTCTGAAAGAGGAGAAAAAAAACAGATTGGCACTACTAAAAAGTAAATTTCAGCCATACTGTGAGACAAAGAAGAATCTAACCTTCGTAAGATATTTATTCTTTAACAGAATTCATAAAGTGCAAGAGACGACTGATTCATAAGGCACAAGGCATTACTGTCAACCAGGAAATCTCTCTCATTCTTTTACCAGAGATAGAGTAGATTGTGGCACAGGAAATGACAGAACAAGGCTCTAGAAATAGCCACACATGTATGTCAGTCCAGCAGATTATTGACTTTGTAGTTAAAACATGTAACAGATATCTTAAAACAGCATAAAATTGATATAAAAAGTGATGTGCATGGGCTCTCAGGCTCAGTTGTAAGAGTTATAGAGCTATGTATAATATAAAAGTGCTCAAGTAGGTATGTGGCTATGCTCCCTGGCTCAGTTGTAAGGGTTAAGAGGCTGTGTATAACATGAAAGTGCACATGTAGTGATGTGGATGTGCTCTCAGGCTTAGTAGTAAGGGATAGGGGGCTGTATATAATATAAAAGTGCACATGTAGTGATGTGGCCATGCCTCCAAGCACAGTAGTAAGGGTGAGGGGGTTGTGTATAATATAAAAGTGCACATGTAGTGATATGGCCATGTTCCCAGGCTCAGTAATAAGGGTTAGGGAACTGTGTATTAGGCATTCTTTAGCTATGTCAAGAATCTAAGTGGCAATGCTCAGATCTGCTCGAAGTTAGTGCAGAATGGTACAAAATACACTGAACCGACCGATATTGCCAACATCATGGCAGACAGGTTCAGCGCAAACTTCACCCCCTCTCACCCCCAAAAAAGCCCATAACCATACCAGAAGAATGTAGAGCCCCTGAAATCACAGACACTCAGGTGAAAACAGCTCTCTCCAAAGCCAAAAACACAGCATCAATGGGACCGGACGGTGTCCCAGGCTGCATCCTACATGAACTCAAAGACGAACTAACCCCTCACCTAAACACACTGTTCAAACTCAGCCTCTCCACAGGTTACATACCCATAGAGTGGTGCATAGCAATGGTTATTCCGCTCCACAAAGGTGGAGCCACAACAGACCCCAGGAACTATCACCCTATAAGCCTGACTAGCTTGGTCTGCAAGGCTATAGTGCGCATCATCATGGAACTCATTAACAGAGACATTGGGAACCTCCAAACATTGGACCCTACCCAGTTCAGCTTTGTTAAGGGCAGATCATGCCACCTAAACCTGTTGGACTTCTTTGAGACAGTTACCAAGGCTATAAATGAGGGAAAGGTGGTCCACACAGCCTACCTAGACCTGGCAAAGGCCTTCAACACCATTCCCCATTCTGGTATTATAGACAAGCTCACCAGCCTGAACATAAACCCCTTCATCACAAGATGGGTTGCCAACTGGCTCACAGACAGAACCCACATGGTATGAGTTGTGGGAGCTAGGTCTGACTCTAAACTGGTTACAAATGGCATTCCCCAGGGCTCAGTCCTAGGACCCCTCCTGTTCGGCATATACTTCTCAGAGGTACAGGCAAGCATAGGAGGACTATGGCTGACCAAGTTCACAGATGACTGCAAACTAGGGGCTATAATTGACTCTCCAGCTGACACAGACATCCTCCAAAAGGGTCTCACTGAGACGGATACCTGGTGTCAAAATCCTGGCCTCAAGCTAAATGCCAAAAAGTGCATAGTCATCCCCTTTGGAAAAAACAAAGTACCCACAAACTACCACATAGGTGGTAGTCCCCTAAATAAGGAAGACGTAATAAGGGATCTGGGGAGCCAAGTAGATAGTAATCTCTCCTTTGATAATCACATTGCCAAAGTGGTTAGAAAATCCTTCTACATGGCCCACCTTATCACAAAAAGGTTCGCATCCAGATCAAAAGAGGTCATTGTGCCCCTCTACTCATTGCTTATCAGACCCATCATAGAGTACAATGCCCCATTTGGGATGTATCTTACAAGACACCTGCAACAGCTGGAAAGACCACAGAAGTACCTCACCAAGAGGATCACTGGCCTCAAACAGATGCCCTATGCAGCTTGACTGAAGAAACTCCAGCTGTACTCGGTTGCATACCACCTACTCAGAGGTGATCTCTTTCTGACATACAAGGTCATGTCCAACCCAGAACTGATGGACATGCTCCACCTAAAGAAAATCTTATCCCCTCAAGCCACAAGCACTAGGGATCTAAACCTCACCACAGCAATAAATAGGACATGCTGGAGGGATAGATTCCTGTCCCAGAGACTTCCCATGCTTTGGAACAAGATTCCAATCTACATTAGGCAGAGCTCC
The DNA here is from genome assembly GCF_019279795.1 of Protopterus annectens. Lineage (NCBI taxonomy): Eukaryota > Metazoa > Chordata > Ceratodontiformes > Protopteridae > Protopterus > Protopterus annectens. The sequence goes on along the minus strand of NC_056733.1, from coordinate 355,843,424 downwards.
TCGCTAACACTCTTCAAGAGAAACCTTGACGAGTGGATGGGAAACAGAAAGTTTACCCCAGGGATCACTTCAGTGGCTCTGCTGGACAGAGGCACAGGGAACTAATCTAAGGAGGTGGCGAAAGCCAACACATTCTGTCTAGGCTTATAAACGCCTTTTGGCAGATAGCCTAGTACCTACCTATGAACCTATGAAACTATTACTTGGTAACTGTCATATAGAGTCAAATAAATCGTACGGATGAAGAGAAGCAGCATCTTCACCTCCCCAAAAGTTTTGGGGTCAGCACCATATCTCAGCAAAATTAGTAATTGTTTCTTCCATCAGCATTACACATACACATGTTTTCTTATTGATACTGTTCACATTAATTGTCATTATATGTCTATTCATAGGAGAGTGCCTGTTGAAAGTACAAACACTATAACTACAATCTTTGGGACACTGGATCTGAAAGTGCGAATATGAGGGATGTATAGTGTCTGAGTTTGTAGTATCTTGGAGCATTCGTATTACTCTGAGAGACAATGACTTTGAAGTTAGTATATATATATATATATATATATAGATATAGATATAGATATAGATATATGTATATAAATAAATATATATATATATATATATATATATATATATATATATATATATATATTTATCTGTAGCAGGTATGTGTGGTGGGCATAAACTCCATGTTGAAGATGAGGAGGGAACAAAGCATCCCTTTAAAATACTTTAAAATTATAACAGCAATTTTTTTGAACCGGCTTTTTCAAGTGAATCATAGTTTATTTGTGGTAGTGCCAAGATTGTCAGGATCAGCACTCACATTTCTGATATAGAGATTTGTAGGTTCCCAGAATAGATTGTTTAGATTACAACTACTGGCCATCAAGAAGGTTTATTGCCATAACATTTTGTATTTTCTACTTCTACATTTAGGTATCAATATTATTTTTGAAGAAAGTTAATGGCTGACTTGTTCTGACAGTACAGGAAGCTTATTTGATAATCATGAAAATACTTGCTTAATATACCTTCCACCTTTTTCTGTTTTTATTATTGAAACTTATTTTCAGTATTAGGTTCTCTAATCCTGAAGTTCCTTTTTAGATTTAGGCCCTTCCTTAATATAACTTCCTGAATGTTCTAGACTATACTTTAGATTACATTTTTTCTTATTATTAAAAAAGGACATTTTCCTGCTACTTTCTATACAGCCAAAATTTCCTCATACTGTTTCCCATATTGCCTTTGAATATAAACTATAAGCAAGTGAAAATCCTAAGCATTTTTCTTAAGCACTGTCATTTCTTGCTAACATTACATAATCAATAGCAATATTTTTTCTTTTACTTCTAGAAACATATCAATTTGCTTCTAGCCATATATCAGTTAGATGCCCTGTTTCTCCAAATTTCTGTACAGAACTAACAAGTGCAGTGTTCAAAAACTCATCCAGCACTGTCAAATGACTAGCTGTAATGGACTATCCCTTAACCATATTCATTTTTATTTAATTAGAATGTGTACTCTCATACCTTAGAAAATGGCTGCAGTGGTGCAGCGGTTAGCGTTGTTGCCTTACAGCAAGAGGTTCTCCATTTTGATTCCTAGTTAGAGCACCTTCTGTGTGGGGTCTGCATGTCCTCCCTGCAGTCAAGTGAGTTTTAAAGACATGCAGGTAGGTGCATGTGTGTGTGGTTTCTGTGAAGGTTGAGTGCCGGGCTGGCAACTCGACACCGTAAAAACTTTACTGGCAATCAATCTGCAGACTGGTGATCTGCTGTGGCAACCCCTAATGGGAAAAGCTGAAAGACATTGCTTACTTTCATACCTTAGGATGTGTACTCTCATACCTTAAATGCACATTCTAGCAGAAAAACATGATGATCATTAGGTAAAAAAGCTTTTTAAAATGTTGATGTCTAAAAAGGCAACATCAGTCTTGCTATACTGAAAAACCATAAAATGGGTTAATAAACCCAAAAAGTCAGAAGTCTGATAAAACAAATGAATGCAGTAATCAGGACTGTCCATAGAGATTCATGTGATATGACAGTAAACATATTACACTATATTATACAATATATTATACTGTGCTGCTAAATTAATAACTGATAAAGTTCTATCACAAGAACACAGGGTAGTGAGGGAAAGGAAGGGGAGAAATCGAATACCATCATGGAAGTATCGAACAGATAAAACTATAAAGCAATTAAGACAAGAAGTGGCTCTGTTAGAAGACTATAGAAGGAATAGATCAACAAAAATACTAAGAAAGATAGATGTGATAAAAGCAATGTGCAGTATTAGAACAAACCAGGCTCTGTCATGTAATATCACAAATAACAAACTAAAAATCTCAGCACAGGTGGAAAAACTTAGAAGATACACAGATAGATATAAAGGAAAAGTACAAAATAAGCAATTTATTGATGACCCAAAAAAAATTTTATAGAGAATTGAGAAACAAGGTAAAAGGAATTGAAAGACCACTAAAAAAGAGGAACTAGATACATTTTGGAGACCACCAAAAAAAAAGAGGAAACAGATACATTTTGGAGAAGTATCTATGAAGATCCTGTGGAACATAACAAAGATGCTAAATGGATAGAAGAAGTAAAAGGAAGAATAGGAAGTTTAAAGGTGCAGGATATGAAATGGGATGAAGTAACAGTCAGAGAGATTGAAACAAAGTTAAGAAAATACTCTAATTGGAAAACCCCAGGCCCAGATGCAGTACCAAACGTTTGGTTATATGTATTAACATCTTTGCATAAAGAGTAAGCTATAAGTAAGAACTATTTGTAAGCGCACCCCAAACAGACACCAACCTGGCTAACAACAGGCAAAACAATGCTCCTACTTAAGAGTGAACCTGCAAGCTACCCTAAAAATTATAGACCAATAACTTGCCTTCCAACTATGTATAAACTATACATGGGAACTAATGCTAACAGAGTTTATAGTAATTTAGAAGAAAACTCAATTATGGCAGTAGAACAAAAGGGCGATAAAAGAAAGTCATATGGAACAAAAGATCATTTGTTGTTAAATAATTTCATACTGAAGAACTGTAAAAAAAGGGAAGAATTTAAGTATGGCATAGATTAACTATAAGAAAGCACTTGATAGTATCCCACATTCATGGATAAAAGAGTGCTTAAAAATGTATAAGATACACCGTACACTGATCGACTACATTGCAGTGACCATAAAACAGTGGCAGACCACTTTGCAATTAAGCCATGATAAGGACAGATTATTAGCCCAGGGATAAAAATTAAAACGGGGATATACCAGGGTGACTCTCTGTCGCTGTTGCTATTCTGCCTTGCCATTAACCCATTAAGCTGTTTACTTAACAGCTTAGGCCATGGCTACAATTTGGCTCCTAGAAAACAACAAAGTATGAAGACTTCTCATCTTCTCTTTTTTTTTTTTTCTCAAAAGTCTTTTTATTTAAATTTTTATGCTACAGAATGTTATACAGTCAGGTTAACAACAAACCAAATGCAAATATCTACAACAAATAAAAGAAACATCAGTCCAATAACTATATACATTATATACAATAGAAGTCACCACAAAAAGCCATTTTTAAACAGCTAGTAGAAGGAAGAATGATATTGGAAGGAGCATATTATATTGAAAAGTATAAGTGAAGAATGTAAGCTCTTTGATATAACCAGATATGATATAAAGATACTTAAATGTTGCGATAAAGAAAGGAAAAAGACTGAGTTTGTTGTAGGAAACACACATCCTAGTCTATCTAATTGGGTTTGCACATAAAACTGATTTTAATTCTTAAGGATTAAATCAAGCAGGTATCCCCAATATTTATGATAATATTGTTTTTGATTTGTAGCTATATAAGCTAATTTATGAGAGGAAATATACTTAATAGCTAGGATACAAAAGTCTTCCCATGAGATTGGGGATTTGACAGTCCAGTTTTTTGTGATATAAAATTTAATGAGAGCACAAATTGTGATAAGAATATGTTTTAATATTTTAGGAAGTGTATTTGTGGTGATATATAGGATAACCGTTTCCCATGAGAGGGTGGATTTTTCATATCCCATCTTCTCTAATCTAACTCTTACAGAACACCATAAATTGTGGACCCTATTACAGCCCGAAAAACATGCAAGATATCTGCTATTTGATTTGGGCAGTATGGGCACTAAACTGAAAATCTGGGGTTAAACTTGTTAAGATGTGATGGTGTATAGTAAGCATCAGTGTTGGTCCTAATTTGAGTGTACAACAACTGTTTAAATGGAATAAACTTAATAGTATTTTCGATGGCCACTCTTTTATTTTCTTCTGTAATTAATTGGCTTTTCTCCTGCCAGTAGGTTGAAAATAATAGGGAACTATGAGATTTTATACTCTTTATAAGTTTATATGTCCTAGGGATTGTTTTTTCTTTAGTTGCTAGATTTTTAAATATTAGTTAATGTCATGTTGGTCGATTTTAATTTGTGGAAGTTTAGCTTTAATTAGATACAGGATCGGACTGAGAGTTTTGATATATTAGTTTCTTGCCATTTGTATATTTCCCATATTGTAAATTATTTTATTAGAGGGTAGTTTGTTAAGTTTATTGGTTGGTTATTAATTAACAGGCTGGGATTTAGGTGGAGTGGTTGCATGAAGGCAAGAACACTGGATAATTCATAGGTTACACAAGAAGTCAGATAACACTAGAAAATCTAGGACAGTGTATTTTGTACAGAGGTTTAATAATGTTCCCACATAGGGACTCACAAATTCTCATGGTCTGACACAATTTTAAGCAAAATGACATAAAGAAATGGAAACATAGCTTGGTTTGGAAACAAAGCTTGGTTAAGTAATTACATGTTACAGTATTTACAGATTATGCTTTCAGTTTATAACTTAATCAGGGTTGGTACATGGGCAAAGCCAGTTCACTTTGAGATGCTGTTTGAGGCATTTTTGAAGAGACTTATGGAGGACTGAAGGGTTATATGGTTTGGCAACGAATTCCAGATTTTGCCAACAAAGTTGGCAAACAGAGATTCACCAGCAGAGTTATTAGCTTTGCGGGTTTGGACCAGTAGGGATCTCAAGTTGCTATATGTCTTAATAATATTTGTAAGTGAGGGGGTATCCTCAGAGTGGTATAGATTTTGTGCGCTATTAGGAGTTGATTGAATTGAATTAAGCTGGGCAATTCTAGCCACTCTAGTTGTTTCAGGTTCTGGTAATGGTGGGGTCTATAGGTGGAGCCAGTGGTGAACCTGACAATATGGTTGTAGCTATGGGAGAGCTTTGTTAGTTCAGATTTGTTTAGGTTTATGAGTACAGTTGAGGCATACATAAGAGTAGAGAGTAGGTGTGATCGGGCGATTGCAGTTCTAGCCAGTGGAGTTAAAATGTCTTGTTTCTATACAGTGATCCAAGCTTCTTACTGATGGTCTGTATGGTTTTGTTGACCTGTAGGACAAATTTAAGATTATTATCTATGATAACCTCTAGAAGCTTGGTATGGGTATCTGAGGAGATAGTGGTACCATTGTTAGACATGACAGAGAATAAGAGTGTGGCGGATCTACTAGTTGGGGTGAAGAGTAGAAGTGTGGTACTACTGGGGCTCAGCAGTAGGCATTGGCTGGTGAGCCATTTTTCAATAGTATTAAAAGTATCCTGGGTTAATGATGGGGCTAAAAACAGTCAATATTACATACTACCATACTTACCAAAGCCTAAGGAAACGCTTAGAGTCAGTGTTAGCCCTGCTGTGCTCGGGCTTGCTCCACTCCCCTCCCTGTCCCCAATTTTCACCCGCCCCCACCACTGCTAGATTTAAACCAAGTTTAGCCACTCCCCTTGTGCTAATTACCAGTCCGTGCCACTTACATCACCACACAGACCTTTACCCTTAACCCACTTCCTTCTCTTCCATTCCACCACACCGTTAGCATAACCAACCATCATAATTGGCCAACACCCCTTACAAAATGCAAACAAGTAAAAAAATACTAATTACCTTACTGCCTCTACTATTTCTATTTCACCACCTTACTGCCTATGAACAAAAAATTTGACCATGGTAGTCACTACCCAAATGGTCAAACAGCCACCTATGACTTCACACATAAGACCAAACACTGCACCCAACCTACCACCCTCAACAAAATATTACCCCTGTAAAGCTACTAAATGTAATCCCAAAGACAAAGACTATATAAAACTTATAAACAAACTCCTAAGGCTTAGAGTATCCTGTCACTATAACCTAATAATACATGGGGACATTCATCACAACCCTGCCCCACACACACCCAATAACCTTCACTCCCCTACCACAACCCCCACAGTCAAGCTACCCCTTTCTACTCCCACTGGTTATCTCCTTGCATTTCACCTAAATATTAGAAGTATTAACAATAAAATTCCCAACCTACACGCCCTCCTAGCAACCTACTTCCCAGACATTATGTGCCTTACGGAAACCTGGCTAAAACCTAGTACTACTGATAATGAGATACTACCTCCAGGATATAATATTCACCGGTTAGACCGTACTAACCTAGTACTACCGATAATGAGATACTACCTCCAGGCTATAATATTCACTGGTTAGACCATACTAACCTAGTACTACTGATAATGAGATACTACCTCCAGGATATAATATTCACCGGTTAGACCATACTAACCTAGTACTACTGATAATGAGATACTACCTCCAGGATATAATATTCACTGGTTAGACCATACTAACCTAGTACTACCGATAATGAGATACTACCTCCAGGATATAATATTCACCAGTTAGACCATACTAACCTAGTACTACTGATAATGAGATACTACCTCCAGGATATAATATTCACTGGCTAGGCTGCACTACAAGGAAAGGAGGTGGGATAGCAGTCCTTTACAAAAATACTATAACTGCCAATAGAGAAACCGTTCAACCACCCCAATTCAACAATGCAGAACTCCGCATAACCAAACTACAGATCAGCCATAATAAATGCTTGTACATCATCTGTGCATACATTCCACCAGGCAACAACATAAACACCCTAGAGGATATCCTTTACTGGTTATCCACTACCTATCCCCAAGAAACCATAGTTTTTGTTGACTTCAATACCGATTGGCACCCCTGCTCCTGTGAACCCCCCCCCCCTCACCCCTATAAACTTATCTGGGTTTAAACAGACCATAACCTCTCCCACCAGAATAAACAAACCTACCAATAGGGAAAGTATCCTAGACTGGATCCTAGTCAATAGCCAACCCCAACTGTACACAGCTGGGACTCTCCCTGATGACCTTAGCAACCATCTACTAACCTATATCATAAAACATAAGGCAGGAAACCCCCATCAAACCAAATATAAAACACTTAGAAACAGGAAAAACTTTTACCCTGTTATTTTCCTAAACTAACTAAAAGCAGTTGACTGGTCGCAACTAAAAAATCTACCATTAGAAAAGGCTATAGCTCACTTTAACACTAAATTCCTAAGTATCCTTGATTCCCATGCTCCAGCATGTACAATAAAAACTAGATCAAACCCAGCACCATGGTTCACAAAAGAAAACAAATCAAAAATCAAAACCAGAAATAGAGCCTGGGCCAGCTGGAGATCAACTAAAGCCCCACTTGACCACTTAAAATATCGTCAACTCAGGAATGAAACAAAAAAATCCATTCTACTAGATAAAAAATCTCAGGAATGAAACAAAAAAATCCATTCTATTAGATAAAAAATCTTCTACTAAAATCTCTTACAAAAACACCAAAGCAACCCTCTAAAGTTCTGGGCAGGCTTAAATCAACTTCTTCACCCAGGTATTCTACCACCCCAACCCCGGCAAACCACACATATAGTCCCCCAGAGACCATAGCTGGCGCTAATAATAACTTTTTCACTGAAACAATCCAATCCCTAGCAAATCAAGTAACCTCCACAAACTTAAACCCCACCTCTAACTTACCCACTAACAACCCCCAGTTTAGCTTCCAACCCATATCAACTAGTTTTATCAAAACACTTATAAAAAAAAACAGAACCCACCACCCTCTCTGCTGACCTCCTCCTTGCAGAGTACCTACAAATAGCTGCAGATGCCATTGCATTTCCCATATCTATCCTGATCAACAGAACATTATCCAAAAGCACTATCCCCTCCCTCTGGAAAATATCCCACGTCATCCCACTCCATAAAGGTGGACTTTCTACAGACTTATCCAACTATAGACCCATTGGCATTCTTTCTCCACTAGCCAAGATAATGGAGAAATGTGTACACTAGCAACTAATGCAATAACTTACAGTGAATAACCTAACCCAGCATGGTTTCAGACCTCACCACAGCACCACCTCGGCCCGCCTTTCCTTTACTAATGCCATAAACCAAAACAGAAATGACAACAGGCTATCCTCTGCCCTCTTTCTTGACCTATCAAAAGCCTTTGATATGGTAAACCTTGAACTTCTCATTCTTTCTCTAAAGTCAGTTTCCCTTAATAAACATGCAGTCCACTGGTTCCAGTCCTGCCTGACTGGTAGACAACAGGCAGTATTATAACAGAGCAAAGTGTCCAGCCAGCTACCTCTCACACTTGGTGTCCCTCAAGGCTCCATACTAGGTCCACTACTATTCTCCATTTTCATCAACAACCTTCACACTGCTATCCCTAAAGCTACCTGCATTCAATATGCAGATGATGTACACAAGAAACTTTTAGTAAAGTGTTTAATATTTCTTTGATTATTGGATTGAGTTTGGCACCTCAAAGGTTTCAGGAATTCCTCTTAGGATGAAGTTATTGCGCCGGCTTCTGGCTTCAAGATCTAACATTTTTTGCTGTATATATTTAATAGTGTTGTCACTGGTTTGCAATTTTTGTTTGAGCTCATTTATTTCTATTTCATTGTCCATAGCTGTTGCTTCATTCTGGTCATGTCTAAGCATAACTTGGTCTAAATTAGATCCAAATGAGGTTAGCTTGTGATAAAAACCTTGTATTTCAGCTTGTAGAGGTTGCAATGCAATTTTAAGATCATCAGTACACTGCTCCTATTTTGATCTAAGGGCTATCTTCATTGTCTCTTGTTGTGGCTTACTAGTTTTTTGTCTCTTGGAAGAAGTATCTTTTTCAGGAGTAGTTATCAGAGACAGTTTAGTTTTAGTAGTGAGAGTTTCCATTTGGTCTGTGTGATTTTCCATTAGAAATCCGGAAGCAGATGCTTGCAATTAGAAAAAATATTTCTGTTTAATAATTCCAAGTCACAGATATATTCTCCTTTGCTGTTGTCTTGTTTAGGCTTCAGTGTCTGGAAGTGTCCACACCATGTGGTTCAGGGCTCATCAACCAGTAAGTAGTATTTGGTTCAAAAATGAATTTTCTTGTATAAATATTGATGAAAAATGTTTATATTTGTATTCTTCTTTCTCATCTTCTCTTTGTCGATGATTTAAAGCTGTATAGCTCATCAGATGAGGAACTGAAAGCACAGCTGCAGGTTGTCAAAACAAGTGTAAAATATACAAAAATGAAGGGTGATGCTCCTTATTGGATAAATAGCTGCAAAACCAGTATAGTGCAGTTGCTGCCAGCCTTTAGGAAGAAAGTTTGCCTAGAAGGTTTTCATGGCTGACTGTGTTGAAGGCATTTGATAGCTCTATAAATAGTGTGGAGCTAAGACAGACGGAATTTCTGTATTGACTGATTCTTTTGGTGAGACTTAACAGTGGTTGTTCTATGGTTGGGTCTAAAACCATGATTTATGCATGAAAACTTTTTTTTGGAATATAGCTAAGAAGCTGAATGTGAATACAACTTTTGATAGGATGGGGGCTAGAGGAGGCCAGTGGCACTTATTTCTAGAAATAAGAGAAGTATTTTGGCAGCTGGTGTTTCAAGATGATGTTTGGCCAGATATTAATTAATGTATTTCCATTTCCAGTCTGTTAAAATTAAAAGCTTTAAGAAGATAATGCAAGTCTGCCTTTAAGGGGGTGCTGGTTCAGTTTTGTCACTTTGATTAGCTGCTGAGGAATGATGTCTTACATAAATTCTTGGCCCTGCTTCCTTGGATTTATCTGGTGAAGTTTTGTGGTGAAACTGAACAAACCAGGGTTTGCAAGCCGTTGAGCTTTTGTGGCTTTTACTTCAGTTTGTGGTTTTGTTGCTTTTCTAGCTAATGCTAAACCTGCTATTCTGTTGACTTTCTAAGTTTATAAGAGCAATATTTAAACATTATCTCTATTTTTGGGCCTTTATCCCCTATTATTTTTAGCTTTGTCCAGGTTTCTTGTGCTAAGATATTGAGAGGTGTGTATGGCTTGTGTGTGACACAGTAAAGATTCCTTCTGTGTTGAGATGGAGGACTGAGGTGTAGGATAGAAAATACTTCAGAAAGATAATTATAGTGAGGGATAGAGGCCTATGACTGAAAGGTGAGGGATCGAAAGTTGTAAGAGGGGTTTGACAGGTGCTTGTAGGCTGGATTTCTAATATTTGCTATTGGTTTTTAGTCTGAGATTGAAGGAAAAAGCTTTAGTTTTGGCTAGTAAGTGATTGGAGGAAGAGTGGGACTAATAGGGATGGCTCCTATTAACAAATGTTATCTAACTGAGGTTGACTATTGTAGGATAAACGTGTACAGTTTTGTGATGAGCTGAGATACAGGCCAGTTGTATCTTTTGATTTGGGATTTTGTTGGTGTCATTCAGGCAGGTTTACTGACCTGTCTGATCAGAGGTGGTATCTCTATGACCTTTGATAGCATTTCTTATGAGACCCTGCATTCTATTTTGCAGGGTTATCCTTAAGTAAGCATAGTATTAGGAGAGGTGATTAAAATGTAGTGACTGATTGGGTCATGGGTGTCCCAGGATTTGTTTTGATTGGCTTATTGATTAATATCTTTCTCAATAAACTCTTTTATGCTAAGATTCTTGTGAGATAATCCATGGGTGATGGTGTTGTGGTTTCTAGTGTTTTTTAGTTATGCTAATAATATCCATTTGGTTGTGAAATGTTTCACTTGTCCCAGATACTGTCAGCCTCAAAGCTGACTTTTTGCAGCCATTGGGTTTTCTTTGAAAAGAGACAAATACGTTGGCTTTTCAAGTAAGGTACTTCTTGGTTATTCATTTTAGTGGTTTCAGTTTAATCTTCTGAATCATTGGGGTGGGTATGTTGGAATGACAAATGTCCATCCTGCCTGTGCCCAATGTTATTAAGATATGTAAAGTAAAATAGCTCTCACTGGTTATTTGTATTTACTAGTTCTGAAGATGTCATATGGATGATAGCACAAGTCCAGATAAAAGTATTTCAAAAAATTATTTGTAGAGGTAATTTGAGAAACTTTCTTGTGGATCTGAAAGCCCTCAACTTCAGCATCTGAAGCTCCTAAGCCTGCTCCCTTCCCTTTCCAAACCTTTCAGAGCACTCCAGATTTTCAGTGAGATGTCTAGTGTTATCCTGTTTCCCAAAGCTGTGTACCCAATAATGAGATTCAGATTCATAGTTGTGATAATGCTGAGAAGAGACAGTTGAACTATTACCCCTCTAACTAGAGTTGTCACAATACTTGTTAGGGAAAGTAGCACTCAAACAATCAGATATCCCACAACAGTAACATAATTTGGGTTGCCCCAGATAAAAACAAATATGTCTTCAAAAACTGATAACAATAACATTTAGTAAATGGAAAACTTGTTTGTCAAGAAACTTAAACTTCTACCAAAACAGTCCAATGTCCCAGTCCAATCACCCAGAGAATCAAAAGACTTTATAACATTCAGAATGCCCAGACAGTGTGATGGCAAAGTAGCACAAACAATACCTTCAGAGACAGTGACAGTTCAGAATTACAAATAAACCACCTCAGTGTGTAACAAAAATCCACATAATGCAGCTATTCCAAGATAAGTGCCCCTTTTTCAGTGAATGTCAGTACACAGTCAACAGCAACCCCCCTGCAGCCTCAAAGAAAATGCTAACACAAGTCGCCTTACTGATATGTACAAAAAACTGCAGTTGCTTGTCTGAAACACACAAAACCTCATGAAAATGACTGTACTTTGTCCCAGGAATAAGGACTTACACAGTAGAGTTTCAAAATGTACTGTTTTTGTGAAGAAACAGTTTTAACAGAGTTGGTCCTCTTTACTTCGTAAGGGTATCCTCTTTCTCTAAATATTTGGTTGATATGTTTTGTAAAAGTAAATAATACACCATTTTATGTAACACTGCAGATTCTTATCAGCTTTAAATACATTCTTTTTGTATGAAAAGGGTGTTCACTTTTAAAGTGCAGTAACCCAATTTTCCAGTGCTTTCCTATTAATCTATGTGTTATATTTATTTATTTTTGCTTGTTTGTTTCAGTCTATTAACTGGAGTACAGAGATGGTCTCAAGGACCATGTTCAGGTTCATCCAGGGATGCAGTAAAAAATAAAAATAAAATGTATCACATCCATGTATGTATCAAATATACACATACTAACTATTTTAGATTAAAGTAAGTCTGTAGTGAGATAATGGAATGCAATGATAAATGTTTATGGAATAACAATAATAATTGCAACATTTTACAAATAGTTGAAAACAAAGAACAGCTTGAGAGGCTAAGTCAGACTGAAAGAGGATACTTCATATATTATGATTTAAGGTGCATTTTGGTGGGAGGGGGGGTCATTGAGTAGTATTCCTTTATTTAGAGCTGACTGACATAAGTATTGTTACTCATAGTATGGTACTTGTTAGATACATCACTGAATAAGAAATTTTAAAGTTAGTCATGAATATGAGGTAGGGGGTCATTCATTCTAAATCAACTGGCAGATATTCCCACATTTTTGGCACCAAAACAGAAAAGCTGTGGTGAGTGCAATGTAATCTAGTTCTGGAAGTTTTAATGGTGGTAATGGAAGGTATAAGTGATCTAAAGTTATAATTACAGGAACACTGGGATAGTAGGCTGGCAAATAAAGGAAATATTCTAGATTTAGCAGTCTGAAAACAAATGAGTTTCAGATAATTTAACTTTGTGTTATTGGAAACTGTTTTGTTTCTGCAAGAACTATGCAGTGATTTTCATTTCTTGGGGCAAGCTGTTCCGTGTCTTCCCTATTTAGTATCTTCAATATTTACAGCTCGATCAAACATCATTTGCTCTTTTAATCGTTTGAGCTTCTAATATAGACCCATTTTATTTATATAATATCAGAAACTGAGGTAAGGATCCATCCAGATACCTAGCTACCTAATTTTTAGGTGGTTTCTAGAGCTTTGTGTTTGTTAAGAGTTAAGTGCCAGTCATGTGACACCAAGGAATGCTTTTGCTTGGTGCCAATAGTCACTCATTTTATTTTGTAGTATTAAAAAAGAAGCTTTTATTGGTTAACCAATTACAGAGTGAATAAAGTATTTCTTTAATTTATCAGTGGCACTAGAATTGTATATCATCATGTTATATTTCTATATGATGATAAGGAGATACAGTAGGTCAGCAGGGAGGGTGTTTATACACAAGAAAAATTGAATTGGTGAAAGGATGAATCCCTGTGATGCTCTTTTGCAAAGGTGCATTATGAGAAAGGTCGAAGTACCAATGTGAACTGTAATGTTTTCTGTTCTAGTAATAAATCATTCCTATATTTCAATAAACTCATTTCAACCGTGACTCTTGTGAGATAGTCTGTGGGTGATAGTATTGTGGTTTCTACTATTTTTACTGAAGCTGATGATATTCTTTTGGTCCTTAAGTTTTACTGCTTATTCCAGCTTGAACTAATGTGTTACAAAAGAGAAGGTGGCCTACCTGAACAAAGGTTATTGTCAGGTGGATGAACACTGAACCTGTCAGGTTAAGTTTTAGGCTATACTTACTGTCTGTTACTTTAACTATGGATTTTGTGAACATCAGAACTTTATTTACAGCAATCTAAAAACATATACAATAAAGATTCTCAATATTCATATTATATGCTGAACAGAATAAAAGTACAGGAATTTAATAACAACACAGCATCACAAAATCAATATTTCTGATACTTACATACAAGCCACAATACCTTACTGTCCAAATCCCTGTTCTTAGCATTATTCAAACTCAAACATAACAGGACTCCTCCCCCAACCACCTCCCTCGCACTTTCTCTCTCTTTTAGTTTCTTCAACATTTCCTGCAACATTTCCTTGTCTTTGACCATTAAAATCAGATCATCTGCAAATGTTAACAGCTGGGGACTGTAGACATCTGCTCACACAACCCACCTACACCAAATTAAAGTATCACACAAATTATACAACACTATATGCATACAACAAGCAAGCCACAGTATCTTAAAGGGCGCCCTCACTTTATTATCCTACTGAACTCACAAACCATCCTTAACAAGCCACATATAATTGGAATATTAATATTTTCATAGAACCATAGGATCATAGGAAGTTACTAGGCTATTGGCCCTGAGGTCCTTACATGGCTAGCCAAGAATTTAGCCCATGTTCCTACAAGTCAGCACCCTATGCCACTGTCAAGCAGGGACACAGGTGGAATCCCAGGGGTGTATTTTCTGTTCCCCATCCAGGTTGCGCTTAAAAAGTTTTAATGAGGTACTCTGCTTTACATGGAGATGGAGTCTATTCCACAAAAGGGGGGTCTCTGGGACACAAATCTGTCCCACCAACAAGTCCTATTGATGTCACAGACCAGGTTGAGGTCAAGCATGTGGGTTACCTGAGTGGAGTTTGACTTGTGGATATGCATCTCAGAGATTGCTTTGTATGCCAGACAGAGGTCACTTCTGAGGAGTCTGTAGGAGACTGAGTAGAGGGACAAGGTAGATGTTTGAGGCCCTGGATTCTCCAGGTGAGGAACCTCTGTGGTCTCTCCAGCTGCTGTATGTGCTGCCGAAAGGGGCATTTTACTCAATAATGGGTCTTATAAGGGAAGAATAAAGGGATGTTATGACCAACTTGTCCCTGGATGCAATACCCTTACTAATGAGGTGGGCTATGTAGAAAAATTTCCTTACAATGGAGGCAATATGGTGGTCAAAAGTCAGTTTTCTATCACCCTGGGTGCTCAAGCCCCTCACGACTGATTGCATGCTTAGTGCCTTGTTATCAATGTGATA
Source organism: Protopterus annectens (assembly GCF_019279795.1). Classification (NCBI taxonomy): domain Eukaryota; kingdom Metazoa; phylum Chordata; order Ceratodontiformes; family Protopteridae; genus Protopterus; species Protopterus annectens. The sequence goes on along the minus strand of NC_056733.1, from coordinate 355,828,266 downwards.
ATTTGTGAAGACATCATTCTCACCAAAAGGGATGATGATGCATTTTTTGGCATCCAGTTTGAGGCATGTTTCTGGCACCAGTCATTTGTTTGGGTGAGACCCTCTTGGAGGATGTCCACATCACTAGAGGAATTGATGACAGCACCCAGCTTGCAGTCACCTGCAAATTTGGTCAACCATAGCCCACTAGATTTGGCCTGCACTTCTGAGAAATATATCCCGAACAGCAGAGGCCCCAAGACCAATCGATGGGGTACACCGCTTGTTATGGGTCTACTACTTGAGATGGCTTCTCCTATTTTGTCTAGGTGGGTTCTATCAGTGAGCCAGTTTGCTACCCATCTGGTAACATATGGATTGATGCCTAGTTGAGAGAGTTTATCTATTATACCTGAGTTGGGAATAGTATCGAAGGCCTTGGCCAGGTCAAGGTAGGTGGTGTATACCATCTTCCCTCGTCTATGGCTTTGGTGAATGTCTCCAAGAAGTCGACCAAATTTAACAGGCATGAACTCGTCTTGACAAAACCAAACTGTGTGGGACCAAGTGTCTGGAGGTTGCCAATGTCCTTGTTAATGAGGTCCATAATAATCTACTTCATGGCCTTGCAGATCAGGCTAGTTAGGCTGATGGGTCTATAATTTCCTGGATTGGTGGGCGCTCCACTTTTGTGCAAAGAGATGACAGTACCTGTCCTCCACTTGGCTGGGATGAAGCTGGTACTCAGGCTTTGGTTGAATAGGGTGTCTAATGGTGCTGCAAGTTCCTGCCTGAGTTCATGTAGGATGCAGCCTGGGATATTATTGGGTCCCACAGTGGCTGTATTTTTTACCTTTGAGGGGGCAGTGATGATTTGCTCCTTAGAGATAAGGGGAGGGGGGCAGGTACTGAGGATGTCCTGTTTTACTGATGGGGGGCAGAGGAGTGAAATTTTCACTGAGCCTGTCTGCCAGCAGGTAGGCTATATCTACATGGTTTGTGTATGTGGTGTCCTTGACTACCAGTTCTGAGCAGATCTGGTGCTTCCCTTGAGATTGTGGACATATGTGAAGAAAGCCTTATGATTGTCTTTAGTAGATGTGGCCAGTTTGGACTCGAAGTTTGCTTTGGAAAATTTCACTAGTGCTCTTATTTGCTTGTTCAGGCTAAGGACAGATTGCTTCCAATTAAACACCTGCTCCTTCTTGGTCCTAGACAGCAATTTGCTTCCTTTTATTATAAAGTTTATTTATTGTATATGTCCACCAGACAGGTTTAATCTTCCTTGAGGAGGACGATTTTGTCCTGTCTGGTATTCCTGATTCCATGCAGCTATATAAATGCTCATATAGTACTTTGGTGTTGGTTTGGACATATGTGCCCGTTCCTGTAGAGGGGGACAGGGCTGTGAAGTTGTTTATACCTTCCCTCAGGAGATTGTAATCAGCTTTGGAGAAGTTTTATTTGTTTGACCCTAGCTGGGGGGGGGGGGGCTTTGGGGGAGATAGTGACTTCGAAAGTGACTGCTTTGTGGTGGGATCTTACCAGGGATGATGACACTGTAGGGATGCTGCAGTGGTTACTCATGTTGGATAATACTAAGTCCAAGATATTTTCACCTCTTGTGGGGGTATCAATGAACTAGTCCAAAGTATTTACATTGATGAAATCAAGGAATCTCTGGGCATTTGTGTTTTGGTATGAGTATTTCTTCCAATCTATGGTTGGATAGTTAAAGTCACCCAGGATGAGGGTAAAGGGTTGAATCTTGATAAATTCGAAGAGGTCCAGAGAGGTGGAGTGGGCATCTTCAGTCAGAGTTGGAGGCCTGTAGCTAGCTATGATTTGAATTGGGGTATTGTCAATTGTTAACTGCACCTGGAGTATTTCCTGTGCATCATACTGTTTGACCAGCCTAGAGGTGTGTATGTCTTTTATATATATTGCAACTCAACCTCCTTTAGTTTTGCTGCCCACAGTTTGGGGTCTGAATGAATGATAGGATCAGTAACCTGGTATGGCTGTGGTGCTCTCCAGAGCTTTGAATCAGGTTTCTGTGACTGCACAAATATCAGCTTTTTCCAGGGTTAAGAATGCTTGCAATGAGTGCAGTTTCATGTTTAGATTCCTAGTGTTTAGCAGCATGACCTTTAATTTACGTTTTGATGAAATTTTCATGTTGGTAGTTTTGACCTCATGGTATTCCTTAAAAAAGGCACTTGGGGAGGCAAGAGTGTTTGCCAGAAGCCTGAAGCCCAAGGGAGACAGATGCAGGCTATCTCTGGTAAAGTATCAAGGCTTGTCAATCATGTAATGCCAGGCTGTCAGGTACTGGATCCCCTTGGAATGACACAAGAAACTAAGTCAATTGTTAAAGTCAATCATTTTCTGTGTGTACTGAGGCATCATTCTAGGTGACTGCTGCTTAAGGCTAGGAACATACCTTCCTGGGACACATACTCAGTGAGCTTGATCATGCCTCTCTTCATATAGTCCAGAGAATTATGTCTCAAGTCATTCACTCCAACATGGACTATGACAGAGTTATAACAGTACCTGTTGAGAGACTTGATTGCATTGGTGATATGGCAGATTCTGGCACCCGACAAACAACTTACCGTGACTTTCTCCTTATCCAGCCTGGTGAGGGGCACATCTGTGTGTCTCACAATGGCATCTCCTATGACTAATATGTTGGGTTTATGTTTAGGCCTTAGTGACTGTGAGACACAGGTGTGTGGACTATGTGTGGTGTGGTGGGCAGTGGAGTTTGAGTGTATTTATGCCTCAGAGGTCTCTTTTCTTTGGGTATGCCTTTGTTGAAGACCTCCGCATATGTGGGGGGGGTGTTGTGTAGATGTGGGTAGTGCTTGAGGTGTGGTGTACATGTTGCCAACCTTCTCAGTGTCAGATATACTGGTTTGTGGAGGAGAGAAGAATGACTCTTTCATTATGTAATCCTGCAATGAAATATATGTATACATTCAGAAAGTCCCAACATAACAGGTCCTGCAATAATGGCTTGTGTTCAATACAGTCAAAAGCTTTTTCCTAATCTAGATTAACTAAATATCTTGATTTTTTACTCTTATAAAACTTATTATTTGTCAACCCCACAACAACAAATGCCAAATGTTTTATTTTCTTTCCTACACTTCTAATTCCTTCCTGAAAACTCTCAATAGAACCCTTCTCAAATCTATTCAAGATAATCCTTGCTAAAAGTTTGCATTCTGTCCTTAATAAAGAAATGGGTTATCAATTTGTCAAAAATCGTTGTCGTTTTGTTTACAATTTCTATTCTCCCTCAGGTAATCCCACTTTCCCTCCCATTCTAAACAACCATCACCAGAAATTTCAGTCAAGCAGCTATTTTATCATTACCAAACTTATCATAAGATTTTGCTCCAAACCATCTCATCCAGGTATCCTACGTTTATTGCAAGCCTTCAAGACCTGAAAAAATTCTGCACTGACAATCTGAGAAGGTCTGTATCATTTCATTGAGTTATAGTTCCATCAAACTGCAAGTTTGTTAAAAAAAAAAAAAAAATCAAGCACTCATCAAACCACCGAATCAGTCCTGCTATTGGGAGGGGGGAGGGGGCAGGTCCGTTTAGCACATTCTTCTCTAAGTCAGTGGGTTACATTCATTGATTCAGTTTGCTGAATTACAGATTCAGTGAAGTTTGACTCCACAGGCTCTGACTCCTGTCCCAGACACCTCTCTCATTCACTTCAACAAGGGAAATTCTTTACAAACAATATATTCAAATGTAGTTTTTAAGTACTCCTCCATTAACTTATGCTCTGACACCATGTCATCCATATTTATTAACTAAAATATCCATGTATTACTGAGCCTACTTTTTCATATAATAAAGGGCTCACCTGGTTTATCTTTGCAACACAATTTTTCCTGTCAAAATTCTCAATGCAGCTTACCTTTCCTAGCTCATAAATACTAAAATCTGTCTGCCAATAAATGATCCCCAAAACAGCCTCTCTCTTTCCAGTTAATCATCTGAACCACTTTAGAAATGTAATCCCCTCTTTCTAATGAAAACATGTAGTTATATTCCTTTTATTGTCCTTTAAAGCTACTCAACAATCCACCCAGTTCTTATAAACATCTCTCATACTTGTATGATAATGCAAGAATCTATCAAAATATCCTACATCCTTTTTTCTGAAACAAAACACCAAAATGTATATTGCATATTCCATTTCTATAAACACCTTTATTAAATTAACACTTAAGCCATAGGCACACATACAATAATTGAAAAGGAAAATTAATATTTGTCATATTCATGCATTATACATTACAAACATAGCTCTCAACGAGTCAGGGAGAAATCCAGATATAATCATGGACAATCAGGAACATTTTAAAAATATTACTACCATTAATGTCAGGCAATAACAGAATAGGAGAATGTGGATTAATATACATTTTCCAAAGTAAAAGAAGTCTATAGCTCTAAGTAGTGTCATTATTTATTAAGTGGAATTCACCACATTATCTCCAAGGCTTAGGAGGGATTAAGTGGGATAGTGCTAAAGTCTGTGCCAAAATCTGGGACATCCCTGAAAATCATCGACAGTTGAGATGTATAATTACACACATTCTTTCTTTCTTTTAAGCAATTATTCACGTGACATAAGCTGCTCAAGGCTTTTCTTCCTTTAAACCTTAGTCCTTCTCCTGAACATTATTTTGCATATATTGTTCCAACAAATTCAGTTTATTTGTATGTCATTTGTGCCTTCCCTTTTCTAAAGATCCCACCCCCGTTTCTTTTGACTCCTTTACAATATCAAGCCCTTTAATTACAGTTGGCTTAGATTTTGATTTACATGTTCTAATAATTTTTTTTTTGGCAGCCAATGACATTAAACTTAGTGTTCTTCTTCATACAATTCATCATTTACCCTGCAGACGACTTATGGTCCAAAACTAGCATCTATAAATTTAAAACCTTCAAAACACAACCCACAAAAACAATGCAAAAAGTCTGGGCTAACTTTCCCTGTTAAGACTTCCTCCTGTTCCCAAGTAGTAAAAGTATCCTTCTACAAGCGATTAAATCTGAAATTAAATACACAGCCTCTTTTTATCAACCATCCTTTTTTGTAAACTACAATTAATATCCCGTTCACACAAACTGCACATAATTACAGCAAATACACCTCCTTAACATTTCAACAACCTCTTTCCTATTCATAGCCTTTACAACAGGAGCACATGCATTAATTACCCAAAAAGTATACCCTGCCTCCGTACACACTATTTTATGTAACCTTCCTTCTATCTCTGCCACTCAAGAATAAAGATGTAGAACTTGCATTCTTCATCCAAATTAAAATTCCAATTATTACTTAAAACTAAAAGAAAAATACTACTTACCATCCTCTACCACCTGCAAATTCTCCCTTTCCATTTTTTTGAAGAATGGTATCACAGTCCTGTTCCTGAACCAGAATATAAGAAAACACCTCTGTTTGCCTTCATATTGTTACATTTTAAGAATGTTGTTTATTTTTTTATTTGAATTATCCCCTAATATTTTCCTTTTTATTTTTTAACACATTACCAAACAGAAATCTTCAAATTCTCCTTTCACTCATTTCATCCTCCTCCAAATCATTTCCTTTAACTGTTTCATTCCCTGCATGCACTTTCCTTTTACAAGTTTTAAAATGTTAAAAATAATTTCTAACCAAATGACGTTTACTCTAACAAATACATTTAGTAGGCTGATTGTTATTCATTACTGCTCCTCTTCACACTTTACTGCAATGATACATATTTACAGATGATCTTTGACCATTTCATATTTATCTGACCATGAGTTTTCTAACATATTATTTGTAATGCAAGTTGTTGAATGCATTTTCGATGTCCATTTCAGACAATGTTTCAGTCTTGAAAAATACTTACACTAACTTTCTCTAATTAGATACATGTTCCTCAAAGACAAACTCAGCCCAAGGAGTTGACATTTAACAGTATCCGTTTTTTTATAAACATAGTACATAGTCTACAACATTCTCAAAAGTAATTTATTTATTTATTTTACATTTTATTTATTTTACATTTGTTGACCGGTCTAGTCTAGCCGGATATATGTCCATTTTCAGTAGAAGCCTAGGGAGAAAAGCTCCAAGCATAGGCAGTAAAAAATAATACAATACATACAGTAGTAACATGAGTTATAATGCATTATTCAGATTGTACATGAGAGAGGCTAGTATAGAGTCTTATAGTAAGATTAAGCTAAGATAAAATACTGAGAACAAACAACATATGAGAGAAAAAAAGGGGGGAAAATATATATATATATATATATATATATATATATATATATATATATATATATATATATATAAGAAACAGTATAGAGATTTGTTATTTATTTATTTTTTTTATCTCTTTAGATTCTAAGTTTAGGTTCACTTACTTGTTATTACAGGTAATCAGCATAGAGCAGTAGAGTAGAGAAGTAAAGGGAGTGCAAGATGGGGCACTGAGGTATCAGTCAGGGTTAGATCAGGGACAAAGCCAATGTATTTTAAGATGTTCTTTGAGACATTTTTTAAAAAGCATTGAGGATGCAAGAGTTGAGAGTTCACTTGGAAGCTGATTCCACATTTTTCCCACTGTGTTGGTGAAAAGTGAGGCCCCAGCTTTGTTGTTGGATTTAACAGTCGAAACTAGAAACCTATTAGCTGAGCGTAATGTAGCCAGATTTTTATAGGGAGTAATCAGATTAGTGAGGATTGGGGTATTATTAGGGTGGTAGAGGATCTTTTGGGTGATAACAAGTTGTTGACAAAGTAGATGGTTTTGGAGTTCGAACCATCCCAGTTGTTTGAGGTTGATACAGTGGTGAGTTCGATAGGGGGTGCCAGTGGCGAATCTGGTTATATTGTTATACCTGGTTGATAGCTTGTTAAGGTTGTTTTTAGATAGATTGGCATATATGGCAGAAGCATAGAACAGGGTAGCGATCAAGTGGGTTTGAGCAATAGTGGATCGAGCTGTTGAAGGGCTTGATTCTATAAAGGGAGCCTAGTTTTTTGTTAACAGATTTTATGGTAGTATTGATATGGTCATCATAGCTAAGGTTGTTGTCTATTGTTATTCCCAGGAGACAGGTTGTAGTGTCAGGGGAAATGCTATTTCCATTGTTAGAAGTTATTGTGAAGTGAATTTGTGTTGACCTTTGAGTAGGAACAAAGAGCAGTAATTTAGTTTTTTTAGGGATCAGGAGGAGGCAGTGCTGCATAAACCAGTTTTCTACAGTGTTAAATACTGACTGGGTGAGGGTCTAGAGTGAGGTTATGGACTTGGCTGAACATATTAAAGTTGAGTCATCTGCATATTGAATGCAGGTGGCTTGAGGAATTTTGGTATTTAGATTATTAATAAATATTAAAAAGAGAAGAGGGCCTAGAACAGAGCCTTGGTGTACTCCAATGATCACAGGCAGGGGTGTGGAAAGATTATTGTCCCAGAGCACAGCTTGCTGTCTGTTTTCTAAATAAGATTTAAACCAAAGTAGTGCTTGTGGGTTGAGTGAGTGGGCTTTTAGTACATCAATAAGCAGGTGATGATTAACCATATTAAAGGCTTTTGAAAGGTCGATAAATAGTGCAGAGGAAAGAGAGTTAATGTTACGATTTTTGTTTATACAGTCAGAAAGGATAGCAGGGTGGTTGTTGTGCTATGGAATGGTCTAAAACCGTGCTGGCAATTAGCAAGTAAATTATTATGGAGAAGGTGGTCAAGGAGTTGTTGGTGGATGCATTTTTCCATTATTTTGGCTATTGGGGAGAGTATGGCGATTGGGCGAAAGTTGAAAAGGTCAGTAGATTGCTTTCTTGAGCACATGTATAATTGCTGTAGTCTATTGACATTTTGCAAGCAAAGTTCATAGGCCACAACAATTGCAAAAGCAATGTCATACAATGTCTTCCTGTGCATATGCATAATTGCTCTATTTTGCGGTGTACCTCTCAATCTCTTAGCACAAGAAATCTGGACAAAGCCTACAACAATGAAGGGACAAAAGCCCAAAAATAGGGACATATTTTAAATATTGCATTTATAAACTTAGAAAGTTGCTAGAATAACAGGATTTCTGTTATCATGCATTTTCTGAACTGTATAAAGACTAAAATTCAAAAGTATGTCATTATTTAGTGATTTTAATCCTCAATGATTTGCCAGAAAACTACAAACTTTATGAGGAACAGACAAAAAATATGTGACAAGCATGTCAACATTTAAGAGGCATGCTCTGCTTTGCATGAAACGCCAGAGAAACAGGTTAATTTCTCAGGAAAAAAAATAGCTGTCTGGTGGTGCAAATACAACTCCTGCATATCAAAATTGTTTTATGTACCTTCTCCTCTACAGTGACAAAGTCTGTCCTCCTCATCCTCCCCCTCCTCCTCCTCCAATGGAACATGTTGCCTTTCTTCCTTCACTAAAAACACTTCCTGGTTACTGGTCTATATAACATCATCAGCAGTCTTACTTTCAGTTCTTTCACTGCAACTCTAGCAGCACTTGGCAATCCTTGAACATCATTTACATCCTTTAAGTTCTCCACCATGAACCCTCCCATAATAACACCTCAAATACAAGCAGAGATCCTGAGTTGAGAAGCAGGAATAAACAAAAAATGCTGTAAAAAAATCTCCACTTGATGTCCACCAGCATCCAACACATTTTAATCCAGTATCTATACTCAAGGATCACATTCCCTCTTTCTTCATATGCAACCAAACTGGTCAGGCCTGGGTTGCTCCAATCTCTGTGAAATCCACCATCACTGTACAGTAACCATCTTGTCAGCATGCCAGCACATCCCACAGATTTTATTATTAATAAAAAAGTACTAAATTAGTTGATACATTACTATGTCATTTCATCATAATTATAAAAAAATATATATGCATGTTTACACACACACATTTGTACATATAAATATATATGCACAAAAGTATATGAAAGGTAAGCCACCTATATGTGTGTGTGTGTGTGTGTGTGTGTGTGTGTGTGTGTGTGTGTGTGTGTGTGTGTGTGTGTGTGTGTGTGTGTGTGTGTGTGTGTGTGTGAAATATTAGTGAATTTTGCTTGAATGGCATGCATTTTACACTATGATTCTTTCATTTTACTATATAAAGTGGAAACATTAAAAACATATGTAGTTCATGGAACACACAAAGTCTGCATTTATAAAATAAAAATTATACCTTTACTGAAATAAACTCATTTGTATATACTGCAGTGGTGCAGCGGTAGTGTTGTTGCCTCACAGCAAGAGGTTCTCCCGTTCGATTCTCGGCTGGAGTGCGGGAGTGCCTTCTGTGTGGAGTCTGCATGTCCTCCACGCAGTTGGGTGGGTGTTCGAAAGACATGCGTAAATGGGCGTGCCTTCGTTGAAGGTTGAACATTGAGCTGGCAGCTCGGCGTTTGTCAAAATCTACTGCCAATCATTAGCGGACCAGAGTTCCGCTGTGGCGACCCCCTAAAAGCCGAAAGACAACAACAACTGTAATAAACTCCTTTAAAGTGAGAGGCAAACTCTTTTGCTGTCAGCTTCTATTCTCTTTTATTATTTTATTTGATTTATTAGAAAATTATAGTTACTTTGGCACTAACTACAGGCCATCTCACTAATTACCAAGTGTTCCAAATTAATTTTATACCTATACATACATAACTTGGATTTTCACAAGAAAAAAAATGTAATTCCGCAGACTATTCATAAAGATATTTCATTTAACCCTAAACAATTTCTACAGTTCCTTGCCAATATATTGCCTAGCAAAATATGCCACAAGTGACTTTCAATTTCTCTGTCCATGGGTTTCATTAGTAATTGTAAGGCTTCATGCTAAGCCTACATGATTTAGGCATGTTAGCATGATGAGCAACAGTGCTAATAGAACATGCTTGCTGCTCATCACGCCTACACATATGCAAGCACCATTTTGTGCCCAGCAATAGTGTTCAAGGCCATGGAAAGGTGCAAGCACAAGCACAAAATGAAAACAAAACAGCTTACCTATAGGCAAAGCTAAGATATAAGCACATGCTGAAGGCCTGAAATATTAAGGGCAACTACAGTAAGAGAATACTGAAAGAGGGAAAGTGTAATGGGGGAACTGTACACAAATAAAAATGACTTGTACTGCATAACTAATTAAGAGAAAACGGGAAATGGGTAAAGTGTACTCATAATACTGCAGGCAAATGTGCTGAAGTGTCAAAGAAACCTTTGTAACATAAATCCTGTCATACAGGTGTAATGATAATTAAGATAAATGACAATACTGGAGATATGCACAAAAATAAAAATGGACATGCTAAAAAGGATGTGATAAGAATATAAGACTACAGTGTAACAGATTAGAGTTAAAATGTGATGTATATGTTAATAAAATGCTGAGTTGAGATAACAGCAAGGACAAAAGTTACATTATGGAATGAATGCATAGACTGTAGTTATTGCTTATAAGAGGTCTATACAAGGAGTTTATGTATGCCAGTCGACACCACTGCTGTATTCTCCACCTCAGCATGTATACATAAGAACAAATGGACCTTACAGCTATAATGTCATGTACATCATAAATGGACATATTTGAGGGGACATGGCCAAGATGGCAAACTGCTAACAGGATAAAGTCTTAGCTCTGCTTTATTTTCTTTTTTTCTGACAGGATCTTATTAGACATACTTAAAAATAGTTTTTCTTATACATTTTGAGTCTTTTAAACAATCTTGGACAACTATTCAAAAGAAAAATCAAGTGTTTGTTTTTTTTTTTTTTTTTTTTTTTTCTGTCAGACGTTTTATTGACTGTTGTGAGAGAATGAGCCACTCAAAAGTGAACTCTCAAGACAACTCAGTGAAAAAGATACTACAAACTATAATGAGCAGTATCTGGGAGCTTTTGAGATCAAAATGGAAAATATAAAAGAAGATTCCAAGAAACAAAAATGTTAAAGGAAATCATAAAACAACAATATGTTCAGATCGCAGCAATAGAAGACATTAAATGACTTGGATAGCAGAACGGCAGAGAGTGAGAATCACAGAAAATTCCTGTTAAAACAAAAAAATTTGCTTATGGAAAAAACTAGAGAACCTAGAAATTAGATCTAAAAGAAATAATATTAGGATATATGGTTTGACAATGACTATACTCCATCTGTTATGACCAAAAGGAAAGCATGTATTCCGTTCATTAAAGATTAAAGAAGTTAAACATTAAATCTCAATTAATGTTTCCAGGCAGAATTAGTATCTGTTTACCAGAAGGTCAGAAAATGTTTAATTCTCTACAAGATGTGGTAGACTTTTCTCAGAAAAATAAACTTTTTGATCAATTGGAAAATATGGATTGGACTCTTGTCAGCTTAAAGAGACAAGCAACAAGAAATGGCTGCTCTTTGAAAGACAAAAATGGTAAAAAAAAAATGAAAGAAAAGTAATGTTGTTCTCATTTTCTATTTTGTCTAAATAGCTTTCTCACAGGTATTCAAGTTTGTCATCTATTACAGTTCCTCATCAAAATACAAGGTAAAACAAACAATGTATATATATATATATATATATATATATATATATATATATATATATATATATATATATATATATATATATATATATATATATATATATATATATATATATATGAGTATACATGGGTTCCCTTCAGAATCTAGAACTTCTGAAATCTCAAAAGTCATATGGTCAAGACCATATGATCAAGTTTTCAAAATTCTGAATGGAGATTTGCATACAGCGTGGGATGGGAGATTTCCCTTTTCCTCACTGTAGTGCAATCTCGGAGTTGGTATATTTAAGTAGCAGGGTGTGGGGTCGCAGGGCCCCCCCTACAGAAATGTTTTATCCATTTTTGTTTTTTTTTTGGGATTTGTCCCAGAATTTTGAACTTCTGAAACCTCGATCATATTGTCTCGACCATATGAATTTTGAGATTTTGGAAGTTCGACATTCTGAAGTGAATCCATATATATACTTTCTCAAAATACCTTTTCTATAGTATCTGAAATAGTGTATATATGTTATTATTACTATTACTTATAAGTCCCTTTATTATTTTATTTTAATTCTCTCTAACATTATTTTCAAACATAGAGAGTAGTGTTTATGTGGTGGGTGGGGGTGTGTATTGATAGCATCTGAGATAGTGTGTATGTATATTAATATTACTTTTACTTATAAGTCTCTTTATTATTTTATTTAAATCCTCTCAAACATTTTCTAACATAGAGAGTAGTGTGGATGGGGGTATATATTAACATGTTTAACTATTCCACTTAATTTACATATACTTTCTATACATAATTTCAAATAATCCTTTTTATTTTTGGTTATTCTTTCTGATGAATGTGATAAGCTTTATCTATGTGCAGTGGGTGTTGTTTTGAGTGGTTTTGGCTGCATGAAAATCATTATATACATTACTTCACTTTCTCTAATTAGGCTTAACTTGTGTGATATTTGTTCACTACTTGGGCTCTTATTCAAAGAATTAGAGATGCTACTGACTGTTTTGTACAGTAACTGCTTTTTTCAGTCTGTTTTTCTGCCTAGTATTAGTTAAATTGCTTTATAATGTTTTTATTCACATACATGGAGCTGTTTTTCAACTTATAACAGTCTAGATTCCACGTTCAAACTGCCTATGCTGCAGGAAATGCATTTTGAACTTTAACCCTCATTTACAGGATGTGAACTTTTAAAATGTTAAAATGAGCAGCAGAAACACAAAAATAGAACATTTAAAATTAAGTTAATTTAAAAACATATCCATGTAGTTTTTATGCTCATTATCTTTTAAAAAGTGGAATAATAAAAAGAAGAAAAGGAAAGAAGAAAAGTAAGACATCTGCAGACTTAAACACACCTGGTACTAATCTCTGTTTAGGGACATATTGTAGTCATCCTAATTATAGTTCAGCAAATGTTGTATCCGTTATATAAGTACAGTGTGAATATAATCTATTGATGCAGCATATCATCACAGTACAGAGAAATATGTCATATATAGTGACGAAAATGCTTGTTTAGAACAATATTACTGGTTCTAATGTGTCATGAAAGAAGCTGAAAAACGAATATAACTTTAATAATAATGAATTAGACAATTACTGCTATGCGGAATACTTCTGATAAACAAAGAAGTACCTATTACAGTAATGTAATTTCCTCTAGAGTTTCTGGTTCTGTATCATGCTACCTGTTATATTGTACACACAAATATTTACACACTGTCAGACTGGATTTTTGCTTATTCAGTCTAAACATTTCAGGACTTGGCATTGTCAGTCCTGATATTTTAAAAGGTTACTTTCCTTAACTGATCCATTATTGTCACTGACCTAATACATTGTTTCATATTCACATTTCATTTATGAAATTACAAACCATTACATTCCTTGCTAGCTATGCCTTATATTTCTGACATTTTCTAACTTTTGCATTGTTTAAGGGCTCTCTGGGATTTTCTACCTGGGTTCCCTTGGAATACAGATTCTTCACAAGAATAGATAGTTTAATTAAATAAGATCTAATAAGTAAAATACCTGATCTGCTTCTTGCAACAGACAAGTGGCTCATCTAAAAGTTTAAGCTCATATATATATATATATATATATATATATATATAAAGCAAACACATAGACCATGGGTGATCCACAGATAGTGGAAGGCCTGAGATATAATACAAAGATGTATTTAAGCATCAAGACTCTTGGTGGAATACAGAATACTTACAAATGCATCACATGAATGAAGCTGATAGCATAGTAAACAGAGAAAGACTTGTCATATATAACATCTCGCAGTATATTAAAATATTGTTATAGAAAGCTATTAATCATCTGAAAGTTGGTAAGATACAGATTAAGCATCTGTACTTAAGTAAATGATGCTACACTGCAATTCCATATACATAAGGACACCCATATGCAAAAATGCATTCAATTGAAATACATATTTACACAGACCATAGTTGTCTATTCATAAGTAAGGAGCCTACTGATGTATTTACATAAGGTATACCCAACTGCATACAAAAACTAAATACCCCCATAGCCTTTTGTTATTACTTCAGTATACAGTTATCCTAATGCTTTCCTTGAAAATTTGTAAAATCTAACACCTGATGTGATGCCCAAAAGAGCTGTGCAATGCAACAAACTGTAAGGTTAAACACAGAGAACACTTCATTACTAAAATGCAAATGAAAACAAGCATGAAGGAAGCTAGCATACCTTATATGGGATAACATGTGGTTCACACCTCTTCACACTGGTTGCTATAAAATAGTTTTTTATAGAAAATGATTTTTACGGACATTTGACTGGAAACTATCAACAGTAATTACAAACTTGCTTTGAGAGAAATATATTTGACTTCTATATAGAAATGAATTTGTATATAATATTTATATACATTACTGTACTTATACTTTAATATAAGCTGTTGTCTTCTGAGCTATAAGAAACAGTTTAGAGGAGAAGATGCTTAAAACAACTCAATCTGCCCAACATCTGTTGCCTTAACTACTCAATTTCTTCACTAATTATTGGAAAATAATATTAATGAGCAGATTTAACTCTTTGAAATACTCTGCATTTGCTACTGAAATATGTAATTTTATTTTATACTAAACTGACTTTTAAATCATTTCAAGCATTTTTCGTCTCCCATTGTTATGATGAATATAAAAACTTGATCCGCATATTTCAGAAGCAAATTTGTAAGTACATGACACTTAAAATATAATCATAAAAGAATGCTTTCTGTACAGACGTTAGATGTTAAATGTATATACCAAGTACTAGAGGTTTTGATAGTAACATACATACATTCATAATACAAACATTCACCTAAAAACACTCACTCATTTGTATATTTACTCTCATGCATAGCTACAGAGAGCATATTCACTCTCTTAACTGTTAATATACATATCAAGCATATACTCATAGATTGCAAACACATACACACAGTTATATGCATGTGCATTCATGTAAATATAGTATGCATATATAAGCATATACAATATACACAAATATGTAATTTTAAATTGTAGCACTTTTTAATTATACTTCCACATTCTATGACTTGCACCTTTCACCCATGTTATTAAATGAGTTTTAAAAGTTGCATGATATGTGATCTTGATATT
Source organism: Protopterus annectens (assembly GCF_019279795.1). NCBI lineage: Eukaryota > Metazoa > Chordata > Ceratodontiformes > Protopteridae > Protopterus > Protopterus annectens. Next base: position 355,813,042 of record NC_056733.1, on the reverse strand, counting down.
TATTGGTGTTAAGATGTCTATAGGTTATTGTGTTATAGATGTTGTGAGTTTTATTTATTTCCTCCATATAAATGCTTAAATACTAGGATATTTATAGTATTTTATATAGTAGGATTAATTAGAAGAAATTACTACATAAAATGTCTTGTTCAAATAGAGAAATTTGAAATGCATTATTTCTGGGATATTTTTGAGATATTCAGAAAAACATAATATCATTCTTTATTATTAACATTTCCAACCTTATATTTCTATGATCTCAAATATAATATTTCTCAAATTAAGACTTTATATTATTTTTCCTTTTAACATGACTTGAATGTGCTCTAAATAGCTATAATTAATAACATTGTTTTAAATTAAGAAGCAGTAGCAACTGTTTAGCTTGGTGACATTCAGATGGGTTGATATGTGATTTGTGTAATTATATCATCAAATCAGGGAATTTTTGTTCCATGACGGGGATATGAATATATATATATATATATATATATATATATATATATATATATAGTTGAAATTTTGCTTTTTTTTGTATCTGTCCATAACAACAATTATTAGTACTAGGTTATTACATTTTCAGATAAATCATGTTAAATCTGTGCATTTACATGTTCTTATGAATGCTGACATATAATTCTCTCATTAAACATCAATGGACTTAAATAATCCATTGAAGAGAAGTAGCTGAAACAGATATTTAAAACTGCATAAAGCTCACATAATTTTCATACAAGAAATGCATTTGTTATCTGAAGATGCAGATAGACTGATTTTAAAAGATTATTCAAATCTTGTGAGCTCTCATTTTAAATCAAAAAGGAGAGGCACTCTTATTCTTTGGAGAACTTCATTACCTATGCCTAAAATATTAAATAACATATTCAGACAAAATTGGTATGTTGGGTTTCACAGTAGTAGAAATTGACAAAAAAAATTATACTTTCGTGAATTCTTACTGGATACCTGGAATTGGAGCCAAAGTTGCTAAGAAATATTTGGATACTATAACCTTATATGCAAAGGGTGACTTGATTATTGCAAGAGAGTTTACCTGTATTCTTTCTAGTAAAGACACAACTACTGATAAGGTTCCTAAGCTACCCTCAGTAGTTAAATATGTAGATCATTTTATTATTTCTCAGCATTTGAGAGATACCTATGATATTAAATCAACTAACTCTCTTAACTTTACACATTATTCCTATAGATTTGGCACCCAGACAAACATTGATAAAGTTTTTACTTCTAGTAGTTTATTTACTAAAATTGAAGCTGTATTGATAACTGCATGTCCTTTATCTGACTACAGTGCTATTACAGTTACATTAACATTAAAGCCAAGTAATTTGATTTATTATCAGAGAATCACTGCTTATATAGTAAAATTAAAAGACTTTAAGACATGGTGTCTAAAAGAAACAGATCAATACATTGAAATAATAATAGAAAAGTTTCAGAAGTAGTTCTTTGGGATTCTTTAAAAGTTTAACTATATGGAAGAATTAAAAATTGGTACATATGTAAAAACAAGAGTGGGATAAGGAGTTGATATATTTGCAGTCTAATATAGATAAATTGAAATCCAATTTAAAATGTAATGACAAATCGTCAAAAACTGAGTTGAAAACATCAAATCAGAAATATCTTGATGTACTTCACCATATAATATCAATACATCTGGAAAAATTAAAATGACAAACTTACTCAATAAACCCAAAAAGCTTACACATGTTGGCTGTTCGAGCTAAGGAAAAAAATAAATAAATACCAATTATATTAAAGAACTAATTTCCAAACAAGGTGATAAAAATAAAAAAAAGGTTACTGATTAAAAAGACATACTAGAATGATTTAGGAAATATGAAGACATGAATAAGAAAAACTCAGACTTAGAAATCAACATTATAACCTATGACTTTTTGAAAGACAATATAAAGTTTAAATTGACCAAAGGACAAAGATCTAAAATTGATAAGTCATTTTCTTTTAAGGAATTAAAAGATCAAATTAATAATATTAAACCAAATAAAGTCCCTAGTCTTGATGGTATAATCATAGAATTATACAAATTATTCCCAAAGAAGATTTTAAATATCCTATTAAAAGTTTTTGAACAAGATAAACGTCAGCCACCCCCCCAAGAAATATTCCCTGTTACCTCCTATCTTGAAACCAAATGAAGATTCTAAATTATGTTCTTCTTACTGTCCTATTTCATTATTAAATGTTGATTATAATATATATATATATATATATATATATATATATATATATATATATATATATATATACATATATTCTTGCAAATAGATTGATCATTATTAAGCCAGGACTAATAAATGATGATCAGACTGATTTTATACTACATAGAAAGGTTCAAGGTAACATAATTGGGCTTAATACTATAATAGATCTGGCTAATAAAAAGCAAAAAAGAACTAAATATAATAAGTCTACATATAAATAAGACTTTTGATTCTATTAGTAGTAATAATTTGCTCAAAGCACTTAAACAATTTGAATTTCCCTAGATTTTATAAATATTATAACTAATCTACATAGTAGCTCATTCTGTTTTCATTAAAATTGGTTCTTTTCTTTCTAGCTGTTTCAAAATATTAAAAGGTACAAAACAGGGTTGTCCCTTGTCACTTCTATTATTTGCTCTAGCAATTGAACCTTTCACAAACTTTATTAGATCTAATAGCAAAATTCAGAGATTATCAATAGATGAAAGTTATTCTTGTAAAATTCAATTGTTTGTAAATGACATTTTAATAACAAGTGGTGATGTTGACGCTTCAATAGAAAATTTAACTAAGTCTATTAATAAATTTGAAAATTTGTCAGGTATAATGTTTAACCCTGATAAAACAGAAACTTTACTTATTAATTAAAGACTTAATAATTATTTAAGAAACTTTAATAATTTTATTTGGGACAATTCACAAATTAATTATCTTGGAATTATAACTAAAACTACTGTAAAAGACAAAAACAGTAAATTATAGTAATTTAATAGACATTACTAATATAATTATTACTTGGAACAAAAATTGTTTACAATTGGAAATAGACTTACTTTAATAAAAATTATAATCCTACCAAAAATAGGTTCTATCTACAATCACTAATTATTCACCCTCCTAAAAATCTTTAAGAAATTAAATTCTACTCTTCTTAATTTTCTCTGTTTCCCCAATAAACCAAGACTATCCTTTGACTGGCATGTTAAAAGTTGGCAAGAAGGTGGATTAAGGTTTCCAAATTTTGAATTATATGCCAAATCCATAATTCTCAATTTAATATCTCTATGGTTAAATTCCTCTTACTAATCCACTTGGAAATCCATTCTTGAAACTTTAATAATTAATAACAGCTATGTTGAAGAATCTTTCTCTAAAGTTAGAATTAATACATTTTGCTGGATCTTGAAAGACTTCTGTTTAAATGAAAAGAAAAAATACTATTCCACTCCTTTCACTGATTACATCTTTATAAAATTTAAAAGATTCATGAATTCTAATTATATAGTTAAAGATGTATTGTTTTTATTGTTCCCTATATCAAATAATGTGGGTTGTTTGGGAACTTTTAATATAAATAAATGCTAGACCTTAGAGATGCAAATTTAATCTTTGTTCATCAATTCTTAACTGGAAATAAATCACATAATACAGATTATCTTCTTGCAAGGCATTGTTTAGAAATAATAATTGATTAACTATACAATCTTGTAAAAAATATGTTAGTGATAAGATGAAAATTTCCATGGATTTTCAAGCAAAACATATTCCAAAGATACTTGAGTTTTTTTAGTAACTCAAATAAGAATAAATCATATATATCAATAATTTATAAAATAATAAGAGAAGAATCTGGTTCAATAAATTCATTATTTTGGAAATTTACTCAACTAAGATTAATGAGAAGGCCCTTCCTGATGAATATCATTAATTCTTAAATCTGTGGGAAAAATCTACTTCTTCTCTTTACTGGAAAATATATACATGTATATTTCCTCCCACATAAAGCGGCTTTAATATGTAACTATGGGAAAATTAATTGTTAGAGGAAAAATGAAGTCTTTAATGAAGATTAGTTTCATATGATATTGAATTATAAAATAGTAACTCCTTTTAGGGTTGAATTTAGAAATGCTGCCCAAACTTTGTGGCCAGATAACTGCATTATTTCTAACTCCTTGATCTTATTTAATGATCCAGTTTTGGATTCCATTCCTAGGATGCAGGTGCCTCTCCTTTGGTCCATTTTAGTTATAGCAAGAAAAATAGTCACAAAGAATTGGAAATGTAAAACTACTCTTTTTTTCACTGAATTCATTAATTTCGCAAAAAAAAAATGTCTGTAAAAAAGAATTGTGAAATGCTAAAATGGGAACTTCAAATATTGCTCACCAGTTTAGATTTTGGTAAAAAATTAAGTGATTTACTTGATAAATTTTAATAATTTAGTTTTCCATGTCTGATTTTGTGGTGGACATCTGTAAATAGTTACATTTTTGTTCTAGTTATCTTTAAATAATTTTGTACAATATTTTTTTAATTAATAAAAAATTGTTTGAAAAAAGAAATTATCATATTTTTGCAAAGAAATGTCAGTGGCACTCATAAGAAAGACTAGAAAGTATTGTGTAGTCATGTAAATGCTAAATGGTAATCTAATAACACACAACATGCATATGTGACAAATGAAAATACAGATTAGATGACATTTTATGATTTCAAGTTTTCTGTTCCTAATTTGCAAACACCTCACACATCATTATGTCAAGCATGCTCATATGGAATTACAGGGAACAGTAACATAACAGTACTTCAACAGCACCAACACACAAGAAAGTGTTGTAACACAGGACCAATCACAGTTTTGGATGGTCTGGCAGCATGCCATGCAGTAAGAAACATTTATGGAAGCTCGCATCTACCATTAAGCTGTATAGTGTGACAAAAACAATAGCAGTAAGAAAGAAATGTTCAGATGAAGACATGCAATGCAGAGCACAATTATTTTGGGAATAGGTAATGCCTGTGAGCAATGAATGAATTAACAGATATTCACATCATGTCATTTTAGAACACATGCCAGAGCAGATATCAGAGACATGCATACCAATCATGGACACCCTAAAAATATGCATAGTGGTCGTATCATGAAGAACACCCTTGAAGGGCATAAACCACTTTTCTATCATAAGGGTTATGAATGTTCTACCTTGTAGGACAAGGCTTGAAAAAGGTGGCCCTCTGACTGTGCCATAGCTATTGTCTGTTTGTAAGCCACTGCTGTCTGACACAGTTTTCTAACAAATAGATGTTACCAGATTCAAAACCCTGCCTATTATAATAGGCTGTCTGCAAACCTCTATATTTACTGCATGTGCCATATCAGATAGCAATGGAAGCAGCCACAAATAAGTGAATTCAATGTGTGTATTAAGAAAAGAGTTACAAATATAATATGAACAATCAGATTTAGTCAGAATGCTGGAAAGGAGCTACACATGTTTCTGTCCACACAACAGTGAGCAGTACAATATCAATGCTTTTTTGAGAAGGAAGCTGTTTCCATTGAGTAGTACACACACTGCCACAGAACTTAACTACAGTCTATTTGTGAAAGTATTCTATAAAAGCTAGTACTCAGCGCATGTGCCACAGGAGCACTTACATCATGACATGCCCCAAATAACAATTTCACTAGGGTCATGCAATCACAGCTTGTATTTATATATCGTTGTTCAACATAAAAATGGATAAAAATAACTAGATACAATAGTGTTTATACAACATCAGTACATTTCTATAACGTTTACCTTTCAGAACAGAACAGCAAGCTATGTGACTCTAATGACTAATGACATGTGGTTGAAACAGAAGCAACACAGTGGAAGTCATAACACAAGTGTGACACTCCACCTATGGTAACTTATTACATCAGATGTATGTGTCGTAAACAATCTGAGATAAAATGGATGATGAAGTCCTCTCCCACTGTAAATGGACACATTATAACTGTGGTGGGTGCCATTTATACATTACAGTATAAGACTCAACAATGTTAACAATCACTAAATGTGGTTGTTGATCATCTGAGCATTTGACAACAGAAAATGCATGATACTGTAGATGATGAATGTGCCACAATAGAAGTGTCAATACAGTTGTGAGATAATTTGGTGTGACGTGGCATTGCATCATGTTATTGCTGCAAGGGATGTATGTGACTGTAATTGCTGTACTAGGGCAACAACATACAGAATGGCATCTGATTCCCTCATGAGAGAAGATAAATCCTACATATGTTATGTAAGGAAAATGTAATCACATGGCATCATTACTCTGAATAAAACATTGGTATCTGAGAAATTACTGTAGCTTTATATAAGAAGAATCAACATCTATACATGTAGGTAGTCTGAACAGTAATGGCTGGATTGAATAATAAATAGCCAATAGATACACATAAAATAGTGTACCAAAAATGGTCAGCAACACTTAGATAATGAATGAATTAGAACTCAGGAAAGTAGTAAAAAAAAATCGATGCACACATGTGAGCATTATCACATCACTCCACAAAGGAATTACTATTTTACAACAGTTAAATAAAACAAGTGAAGCACAGTGACAACTTGTTGAAACAGAAGGGGTGGATAGAGAGACAGATAGCTGGATGGTGAGATGAATAGCAACAATATGTTGTGTGGGACATGTAGGAACATCTGCATGGTGTTTTAATCTTATTTAATAAATCATTAATCTGTCATTCTCTGTACAACACTGTGATTGCCACAGACAGAAATAAGGGGTAGAAGAGTACAATGACCATGAAGATATAAGCAGGATATGGTTGGCTTAATAATGCACCCTGTTGGAGCTACAATGTTTTCCTGTTGGGACTACAGTGTTCTACAAATGATGTCTTGCTGCACTATTCAAATGTTACATTACCAAAATGTTGCATAGGGAGAGAAGTATGATGTTTGCAGTTAAATATATGATAGGAATATGAAATTTCATGATTTAATAAATTGACCTACAGCTGTAATTGATCCCATGACACTATGTAAAATATCACTCTACAAACAGGGTAATTATTTCAACATAGCACATAGGAACTCATATTTTATTACACCCAGCATCCTAAGAACTGTTACATTAACTCTTCACAGTACTAGCATTACTCTGTATTCCCATAGCACAGTGGATTTAAGCACATTTGCATGGAAGTAACTAGACCACTGCAGATTAAATTGAAATCATGAGCTTTTGTAATACGATGATGAAAAGTGTTCAATGTCACTCATCATTGTTGCACTATGCCAACTCTGTGCAAATGCTGAGAAGAATTTTCCAAGGGTCACTTGTGGCCATGTGTGTTGTGTGTGAATATCTATTTTTTGGCTTGATTAAACATATGAAAAAGGGGTAGATAGGACAGTGTTAAAATGGCATTAGCAAGCAGAGGATAGGACATGAGGAAAGAATACAGGAATTTGCAAGAGGGTCATAGGAGAGTACCATGGCTATCTACTTCTTCACAACATAAATATATATTTGCACACTCAGTTTCAGGACATTCAACAGTCACCATGCCAGTGATGGGTGAAAACAACAGAATAATGTTCTATGGCCAGTTGGTCCAAGTGTGACAAGATGCCACACAGGTGGAGAGATATGCATGGAGCATAGTTTTTGTGGGACAGGTGCCCATTTTTTTGGGGGGAGAGGACTGTTAGGACAGGTGCTTAGAAATGAGAGGGTCACATAGGTAGAGTAGGCTAGGAAGCATGTGCAGTTATACAGGACATACAAGATAGACAGGAATAGTGATGCAGCCAAAAGGTAGGGGAACATCATGATTGGGGATAGGTGGAGACATCATAGATGCACCCATGTCCAGATTGAGAACAGTGAGAATCTAGTCCTCAATCTCAGAACTGTTATTGCTGTCTCCTTTACATGCTACCCGGGTACGCGCTGGACATCTCATCTTCTTTGCAATCTGACCTATGACCTTTTCAACCCCACCGATACATGCACAGGGGCTCTTCTCTATGAAATACTCCACCAGCCCTGTCAGCTCCTGCCAGGTGACAAAATTGCAACCTCCAATGGTGCTGCTCCCAGAAGTTACCACTGCACCAGCATCCAGGGCACAGCCACTTGACACAGGTGGAGCAAATACGGCCGATGTTGTGGAGGCAACACTGACAGTTTGTGAACCTGAAGGGCTGTGTGTGTGTGCAGCCATTTTAGAGGTATGGTGGGCTAAGCTGCAGTGGTCAGTCTACCTCTCTATGCTGTCAGTCATTTTGTTTTCAGCATCAGAGTATGCAAACAGAAGAATTTTAATAAGTTATAAAACACAAAAAAGAGAGATAGGGTAGGGGAGACAAAGAAAAAGATGATTATATCCATGGCATGTCAATCTATTTATTCAATATAATATTAAGGTATGAATGTGTCATAAAACAGAAAAATCTAACTGCTAGGATATAAGAAAGAACATACTTTGTTTCTTTATGACATATAGGATATATGCAGTCAAATGCAATAACTGCAATTACCATATTTTACTTGTTCCTGACATATTATTGCTGTTAATATTTTAGATATACTATCCTGCAATAAGAACTAGTTGCTGCTTCTGAGTATTGAGCCCACACAGTTAAGCTGACATTCCCATTACCTAATGCAAGCAGCATGAGTTACTGGGGAAGGCATGCAAGCTTGATATCAAGGTTGAAGTATGCCTGCACATGATGCTAGTGATTGATGAAGTGAAAATAATTTCTGGATTGAATATGAACCTCGGTCATACTTACCTCATGCCTCTCTGAGGTAAGTTAATCCCTCCCTGTGTCCCTCATCTTGTGCAACTATTTTCTCTGCAACTTTATAGTACAAAAAGAAAAGAAATATATATATAAGCATAATGAGTAACTACATTGGCTGGCAAGATCACAGACAGGTTATGGGTCAGTATACATACAGAACTGAGGAGTGCTCATAGTCCTAAATTCACCCCTCCCCCCATCCACCTTAGAAGGTCCTGTTTGCACTTCTTAAGGTTACTACACTGTTGATAACATTGTTCCCCAGTGTGTGGTATGCCAGTTGTAGTGGGGATAACCTTGGCTAAGCTACCCCAAGCCTCAGCCTTATACTGAGACCCAGTATAATCAACCCTGCAGCAGCCTCTGGCTGTAGCACTTCATGAAGAATACTACAAATATCTTGGACTCCTCAACACCCCACTTTTGTGTTCTAAATTTAGCACCATTCTCCCCCTCACCAGACATTTCTGCAAAAGTCAAGCTATCAAAATATGTCTGATTTGGTGCCCAGTTCAGATGCTATGTGTAATTGGTTGTGTAGAAAGTAGCACAGCCTTGTCAACATGATTTACACACTTGAAAGCAGATGGATTCCTTGGAAGAGACATTGGCACTACTTATATCACATAGCAGTAAAGATGTGAAACACGGCATTGAGCTTTGCCATGTGTGATGCTCAACCTATTTACACAGGTTCCAGTGTTTAACAATGGAATGTTAATGGCATGGCTTTTAATTCTTGAAGTCTGGAAGGAGAAAGAAGTTGAATTGTGATATATTGTGATGTTGGGCTTACACAATGTTAAAATGTTGTTGTAACAGCTGGGAATCAAGCCCATGTGATAAAGCATGCAAAAAAGAAACTTAGATTATTAATTGACATTGCCACAGAAAAATTAACTTTAATGTATTGTAATTAAAGATATACTAATTCCAGGATGAATGGAGATACACTTCAGACAGGCCTGTACGCATGTGATTTTAAGTAATCCTGGGAATACATTCCTATGTAAAAGTCAGTATTTCTGTTTGTAAATATATTTCAGATGGATGCAGATGAATGAGCTGAGTAATACAGGTTGGGGTATGTTACATACATGCTTCACAAGACATAATTCTCCTAAACACATACTTATGATATATAATCTGTCATGACAATTACAACAAATGTATTGTGCCCATCATACACATGCAAGTAAATTTCAAATTAAATATTATCATTGTCATGTTTAAGAAATTAGACACACATTAGCTGGAGGCTATATGTGAAGCATTAATTATATTTGCTAAATAGAAGAGTTTAGCTATGTAAGCATTGCTGATATATTGCTTGCAATAAACATGTTTACAATTATTTTCACCACAAAGAAGGCCAAGTGAATAAAACAAATCACATTTATTCAAGAGAATTTTATGGTTCTTGAATAAATGTGGTTTGTTTTATTCACTTGGCCTTCTTTGTGGTGAAAATAGTTATCAGGAAGTGCGTGGAGTGGTTCAAAATGTTTAACATTATTGTTTTTCTTTAGTTTTACAGTCCTAATCAAAATGTTGTGATAAATGGGATTCTTATACCCTTGCTAAAAGTATCTTTTAGCTGGAGTCAAACCCTTTATCAGCTGTATTCTTTATCTAAATTCACTGCACTTACACCTTGTGCCATGAAGATTGGTATGTGATAAGTGGGATCTCTGTACTCAGTACTGTTCAGAGTACTGAGGAAAGTGCACTATTGCCAAGCATGTTTGACCTACATAAGGAGGCCCAAACTAAGTTTTTCACTTTTTTCCTTAGGTAGTGAACCGTGTTTGCACAGTGGATAGCAAATGCAAATTAAAATGAAAAATAATTACATGTTGTGAATAATTGCAGTGTGATCTCTAAACAGGATTCAAACAATGCATCATGTGCTTTATTTCTCTCAGTTCACTTCAGTTATACCTTGTGCAACAGAGAAAGTTACATGACAGGTGTACTTTCTTCACTGGCTCCTATCCAGAGTGCTACTGGCCGTGCAATGTTGCCAGGCATGCTTGCATCCTAATTGAAAATGTTTACTTTTTTCCTTAGATAGTGAACCATGTTTGCAAGTAGCCAAGTGGAAACCAAATACAAGTTAAAATGAAAAAAAAAAACATATTGTAAATAACTGATATGAAGCCATATACTGTATTAGTTAGATGAATAGTCATCTAACTAATATATGGCTCTGCCCATGCTCCAACCCTGATTAACAATCATTACTTTTTTATATTCATACTACCTTTTAGGGTTCTCCATCTAAATTCCCCCTTCTTCTCATCCTGGTACTAAATTGCAAAACCAACAATCTTGTTGTACTCATGGCATATACATAATCTGTAATGCCTCTGTCAAAATCTCTATATACAAGGAAAACTGCTATGTATCCACATATTCCTGCTTTGCTAAACTTTGAATTTCTATATGCAAGAAAAACTACAATGTATGTATGGAATACTGCTTTATTAAAGTTTGATTATTTGTTGCTAGGTAACTTATGTTTCTCTCTCTCTATCATATCTAGGTAACATTTTTATTATGATTGTGGAGCTTTTCTCCCCAGGCCTCCACTTAAAATGGGTATCTGCCCAGTCAGACATTCCCAGTAAACAAATGTAAAATAAAAATAAAATGAATAAATAAAAAAATTGCAATATGATCTCTAAACAGAATTCAAACAGTACAGCATATGCTTTATTTCACTCAATTTACTTAATTTGTCCCTTGTGTCACAGATCTGGACATCTGTCATGTGCATTTTTTGCAGTAATTACTATCCATGGTGCTAAGGGGCACATGCCAACACTAAACATATTTGCTCTATATAAGACAGCCTAAACTAAATTGTTGGGTCTATATCACCACATCAAAATGTGAATTCTGAGAATACAAAAACATCAACACGTAAAGAGCAAAATACAAAAGTGCAAACTGCCACTTCCACAAGTTTTTTCCCAGGGAAAAAATTTGCTCGGCTGACCAACACCAAAACAAACTCTCAAACCATAATCAAGTGGGAGCTTTCACCTCCCCACACACACACACACACACACACACACACACACACACACACACACACACACACACCGCGCACACCTCTAACTAAATATACCAACTCTGAGATCACTATACAGTGGAGAAAAGGGCAAATTCCCAATAACGACCAAGCGATTTTTTTCCCCTGGGAAAAAATTCATGGAAGTGGCTGTTTGTACTTTTGGTATTTTGCTCTGTACGTGTTGATGTTTACGTATTAGAAGAATTTGCATTTCAATGTAGTGATATAGACCCACATTTTTCACTTTTTTTCCCTTAAGCAGTGAACCTTGTTTTCGTGCTGCTGAGTGGGGGCAAATGGAAAAGGCATTAGAGGAAAATATATCACAGAGAAAAAAACCTGACAATAGATTAAATGCAATCAGTAGTATATGCAGCAATGACCAGTGGAAGAACTGGTTTCAAGTCACACATTCATCCTTCTCACACCTCATTGCAATGGCAAAAATGTATTTGGTGGAACAAATTATCAGACTTATAGTTAATGACAAATAATGCGAAAGTGGACAGATAAAAGCTCACGTTGTTAGCAATAGTGACAAGAGCTGCATTTTAAACAATACAGTGGTATCACAAAATGTGATTAATTATGCTTTCAATTCACCTTATAAAATTATCAGCTAAGTGACTTCAAACCATGCAACAGCTGCCATTTTTCTCTAAGATCACTACACTTACACTTTGTGTCACAGAGAAAGTACCTGACATGTGTATTTTCTTCACAGAGTGCAATTCAGAGTCCTGATGGCCATGCAATGCCACCAGGCTGGTATGTGCTACATAAAGCAGACTAAACTAAGTTTTTCACTTTTTTTCATAAGCCATGAAAGTACATTTCACACTGCCAAGTGGGGCACAAATGCATAAGGCAATATTTATTAGAAGCATTCACAAAACTTTTTTGGGATAACAATTTGAAGAAAAATTAAGTGAATTGCAGTGTATATGTAGTAAGGAGCAGAGTTACAACTGCGTTACACCAAAACATTCAGCCTTCTCATATCTCCTTGCCACATCCATACTATCATGTATATCTGACAATATCCGGACTTTAGCTAATGCCATGGGAATGGAAAAAAGTCACAGGGAACAGCAGAAATGCTTTTATTTTTCACACTGCATGCTCAGTTAACAGTGACATCATTTCATAATTTCTGTCTGTCACTTTTTGTCAGTACTGATCTTATATGAGTTTCCCACATCAATACATTCATACACCAAAATGAGTGTCATGATTTATTATGACCTCCCTTAGTAAAATGATCTGGGAACTGGTTTTGAACCCTGCATCACCTGTACTGTTTTTCTAAGCTCAATACATTTAAACATTATGCCACAGAGATATGTGTGTGACAGCTTGAATTTCTTTATTCAGTGATGTCCAGACTACTGAGGAAAGTGCAACAAGCCCAGTCCAAATAAAATTTATCAGTTTTTACCCTGGGCAATGGATGCTACTGAGTGCTGCTAGTCAGCTAGGCACAATGCCAAATCATGTACAAAGGATAAAGGGAAAATATTGAAACAAGTACATTAAATGTACATTTTTGATGCTTAATCAACTTTATCTTGCAACAGGAATCTGTATGGACTTGAGCCATCAAACCAGGCTATTAAGAACAATCATGGAATATTATTTTCCATGTTTGCCCCACACAAAGACATATATTGGCTAGGGGAAAATTTGTTTATATGTACTGAAAATATGACATTGTACAAAGTCACATTGAACGTGCAACAGAAACAAGTTATGAAAGTTGCCTTTTCTCATTTGACAGTAAATATCTGGATGATTGTGATATTGCCAACATTTAGGATACCCATATATTCACACGATATTAAACAAAGACTGCAAACACTGCATGGGTATTACCCTCTTTTTGTGTCTCATTCCCTTACCTATGCTTTCTTAAGAGCAATTTTATCTCAGTTTTACTGCATATGTTATCTGTATCAATGCTTAATGTCCTCCCTTGAATATGTGCAACATTTCTTAGTAAGGGGCAGTAGCTATGGTCTTTAAGCCAGCATTTGAATATTAGGAATGTTGCTCTTCTAACTCATCAGTGTACTCTCAGACTTTTTGGTAAGTTTCTTCTCCCTGATACACCCTCAGTAAGTATACATCAAAAAGGGGAGACTACAAAACCCTGATTGTTCCTGCAGTCAAACTAATCATAGACACCTGCAAGCCATTAGCATGTAACACTTCTCAGTGCTCATCCTTGCAGTACTATGGCATGTGCATGTAATCTTGTTGCTGTTTACCTCATGTTTACCTTCCCTATACCTGAGTGCAGATTGTGGTATTCAGGAATAATAACAATTTAACACCTCATTTGCATACTCAGAGTGCTGACTCTGCACTACATATAGGTAATTGTATAGTGAATGCACTTGTATCATAGTGGGGAGACTGTTTGGATCCAGAGAGCATGATACAGCTAAATAAACAGAATTTTTTGAGATTTATCTACTTTCTACATTTCTTTCTTGTAAAGGTATTTTGCTATGTTTTGCATACTGCTTTTATTGTAACATTAAAGGATGAATTTCAATGCCTGTTCCAAAACATTTTTTATTTTAATGATTTTTCTTTATCTATTTGCTTTTGGCATAGTCCAGGTATATCTGTTATGTCTGCATTACATAAAGTATGCTATAGAATGCTACCTGATCTATATTTTGTAGGTTGTATTTAAATGTTTTTTGCACAGTTATTGCAGAGGAGTGTATTATAACTTTGTAGCAAGGTCTAGCATTTTTACTTGTGTTACCATAAAGAAAAATGTGTTAAGTTTGTGAATTCTACCTGCCTGTCCTCTACAACAGTGGAGATGGCACTTATAATAGCTGTCTTATTTTTTACTTCTACAGTGTAAATTATTATTGCTAATGCTGCTATGTATTACACAGTTACACAAACTTGTGCTAGCTCCTTTACAGAAATGTTAAGGATTTCATTTAGAATTTTTTTGGATGGTTGTTGTAACTTGTTTTAGTCATAGGGAGCATTACTGAAAATGCTGTGTGCATGATGTATGCATACATTCATACATAAGTGAATTCACAGCCATCTTGTCTGTGTATTATATATGTTTGTGTTGGTTTTCTGTTTCATTTCATGCAGGGATATTGGTACCCAAAAAGAAATCTGTACCCCACAAGCCACCATACACTGATGCAGAAAATTAGGTCATTTTCTAGACTTACATTGCCATGGAGCTTTTCTCTTAGGGAGAGGTAGAGGTGACCAACCTGTCAGAGAGATGATCTGGAAGCAGATGATCAATGACATCAATGCTGTCGGAAGGCATGGGAGACATTACTCCCAAATACAACACCGGACAAGTGATATGATAACTTCTACCTGCTACAGGGTGGCTGCAGCTCCCTGGGAACAGGTGGCTAAGGGATTCTACCAAACTACCACTAACTGAAACAGAAAAGTTCTTGTCCACTGTCTGAGAGTCAGATAACTTGGCAGAGGGTTCACAAAGAATCCTTGAAATTGGTGCTGATGTGGACAACATACCCGGAGTGTCTCAAGCAGAACATCCAAGTATGCAAATTGGAAATGTTATTGCTGCATCTTTGTATGCATGTATCTTATAGGTCTGAAAGATATAAAGCCACTGATAAGTATGAGTCAGACACTAAGGTTGTGAAGAAGGTGTTTGGGTGGAAATTCATCTGTTCACCACATTTTTGTATGACAATATTCTTAATATGTACATGTAAAGGAGACTGTTCTCTTTTCTTGTTTCATTTGCTTATTGATACTTATCAGCTGTCTTTTTTTTCCCTTCTTCACATACAAAGGCATCTGGACTGCAGGCTACCAGTGCACCTGCACATGGTAAGCATACATTTGGTTATTGTTATTACTGTATATAAGGTAGATTCAGGTCTAAATAAGAGTACAATGTATGTTGTTTTAGCATTTATTAGAGTTTAACACACCTTTCATATAAGAAAAATATGTGATCAATTTTATTCTCTGTTTTTCTCTTTGTTGTATCTTTTGCTTATTCCTGACAGTGGCACTGTGGAACTCCTACTACCTGATGTCAGAGTATTGGTAGACATTGATGATGATGGTTGAGATGAATAGGCACAGTCTGGGGGGTGCAGAGAGTCAGTCAGACACTGAGGTTGTAATTCCCATATCCCCTGCCCATGTTTCAGATGCAGTCAGCACAACTATGCATACCCTTGACATGGACACCTCTGATATAGGACAGGTTGAGGGTAACACAATTGATCAGGGTTGTGTGATTACTCCGGTTGCAGACCTAGGAACTTCTTCCTGCAGCCTTCATGCAGGAGGTTTGGTAGAAGTGCTCAGAGGAGGCTTGCTGACCACCCTCTTCCTGCTCCTGGTGTGTCATTAGCTGCCAGCAGACATATGTGTAGAGCTGTTGTGGAAGCACAAGCACATTCCATTAGAGCCTTGGAAGAGATAGTGCAATTACTAAATGTCATGCATTCTAACATGCATAACTCCCTGAACCATGTTGCGATTTCTTGGACAGGATGAATGACAGACTTGATCGGGCAATGTCTGTGATAGAACATCTGCTGGGTGAGGGTAGGCATCCATGTAGTCCAGGAGCCACTACATCTTTGGTGTTAGCAGACATGGCCATGCAAATTCCAACCCCTGTAGTGACAGTACTTCCACAGCTCTATCAGTGATTGTGATGTCCACACCCAGATGTGGTAGGTCACAGGGTCATAGTCTTGGACATAATCATGAGGAGATCTCATCCAGCAGATATCACTCACATTCATATAGCATCCCACCTTCTAGCCAGGGCTCGTGGAAGTGGCAGTGCAACTCCTGGCAGAGGTGATTCTCATGGTCAGGGGTGACAACACTGATCTCACTACTATACCATGCAGGGCTCCTACCTGTCAGAGATGCCAGGACATAGTGCTAGCACAGTGCTTGATTGTGTTCTTGCAGACACACACACATTGAAAATAAAACTCATTTGCCCATGCCACCTCATACAAATGCAAAATATCTAAACTGCATTGAGTGCTACACATCTGTCACTGGCCCTGGACACTGTATACTTTGATAGATACCTGTGCTTCTTACACACACACACACACACACACACACACACACACACACACACACACACACACACACACACACACACACACACACACAAACTTCTTTTGTGTCAACTTTGCCTCCTACCACCACCACCCTGTGCAAAAGATGATGACTATGCCTTGCTCTTTGCACATGTCTTTGTGACTTAGGGATTCATATATGTCTGATGCACACAGTGAATAGCTAATGCTTGTTTACTCACAAGCTTACAATTATCAAAATGCATTGCAAAATAAATGTTTTTGATTTCTTGTTCCTACTTATTTGTGAATGATGGTTTATATAATTGTTGAACCTCAGTATAGTTTTCAGTTAGTATTGTAAGTAAAGCAGTGGAACCATTAAGTACTTCAGTCTTGCTTCTTAGTATAGTTGCGCAAATGATGGTATAATTGACCTGTTCCATGTTTTGTAGACGATGGTCATTTGAAATGCTTGATGCACAGTACTGATTCGTATATGTAAATGTATATTGCTAAAATCTGACATTGGGGATATTTCTGACATAACCGTATACCTCCATACAAATGATCTGCTTAGGAACATATACATATTTCCATATGAGAGTAATCAGTTATATATATTTTTTTCTTTATAGATTCCACACTTAACTTGGCTTTACTGCAGGTAAAAATTGTGTCCTTGGGGTTGTTCATGTTTAATGCTATCAGAACACAGTCATTACATGGTTAAGTAAAGGTTGTGGACTTTGCCAGGCATCAATTTTCCAGTGTGTGTGTGTGTGTGTGTGTGTGTGTGTGTGTGTGTGTAGTCTTAGGCTTTGACTAGGTAGTGACTGTGTATGCTATCCTTTGCCTCTTAGCCAGAGCCTGGACATACTGGGCATGCCTCCATTTGTCCGCACCATCTGCAGCTGGTGGTTCTCTCTCATACTCCTCATCTGTATCTGCTGCTGCTGGCCCTGCCTGTGGTACTTTGTGGTCCTGCCCTTTGCTGTCCTTGTTGAAGCTCGTTCCTGAATTATATTGTGTAACATGGCACAAACTGCATGTAGTTTGGTGGAGGAGCCTGGGACCTACTGCAGCTAATGTGTCTGGACTCAGGAACCTTAATTTCAGCAATCCAAACACACATTCTATGATATTCCTAGTTTGAGCATGGACCTCATTGTATCCTTGCTCATTGGGGTTTTGTGGATTTCTTATGGGTGTCATGAGCCAGGGCTCAAGTGCATAACTTGCATCCCCTACTAGATGCCCTTGAGGAGTGTCACCCCTAGCAAACCTGATATACAGCTCGCAGGTGTGCAATATGTGTGAGTCATGGAAACTGGGTTACCTGCACAGACATTGTAGATGATCCCTTGGGCATTATAGACAACCTGACAGTTTAGAGAGTGGAATATTTTTCTGTTGAAGTTGTTCAGTATGTGTGTAATCTGTGGCACCTAAACCAAACAAAAGACAGCCAGCACCATTCTTCAGCTTTTCAATAGTTATTTAATATATTAATACTTCACATAAAAACATCCTGCATACCGGTTTCTGCTGTAAGCCTTCATATTTAATCTGTGGCACCCCAGCACTTCAAGGAAAATCTGCTACTGCATAGAATTCCTGCGCAGTCCTTGCTCTCTCCTGTTGAGGTGCATGGAAAACAGGTGTGATCTCTTGCATGAAGGAGGACTGCATTTAAAACTTGATGTAATATTCTTGAGGCTAATGCCTATGACATACCTAATATAACTCCTGTGGGTCCCTGGAAAGTACTGGTAACTAGTATATGTAATGCTACACATACCTTTGTTTCCACTGGGATAGGTTCTCCAAGATTTTAATGGGGCTTGATGTGGGTGAGGCAAATTTTTGATATCTCCTCCAGGTTTTGCCTGTCTATCCTGTATCTGTCAGCTATTTCTGTGTCATGTAGTCCATGATAAGTCAAACTGGGTCTAAACAACTTTCTTCTTCTTGCCCGAGGTCTGGCAGCAGTGCCACCCTGATTTAAAGCCTGTTACACATACAGCATAACAGCAGCATCAGCAACCCCTAACATGCATTTTTTTTTTTAAGTGTAATTGTGCAGTACTCCGAAGAGTTTTGGTGTACAGGGCAAAAGTCTACAATCACTGTACACAATTGCTTTATAGCTTGCTGAATATCTCTGCCATATTGGATTGGTTAATTAGCATTTACTTCAACACTTTATGCTGTCATTAGCACATTCCACCAATTCCCTTAGTTTTATGGCTCTACGTATTATATAGAGCCATTTAATGAAAACCAAAATGGCACGTCATCGTATTGGTGGTGCACCAAGCTACCAACATGATCTACACTTCATGTAATTGTTAATGAATCTGGCCCTATGTCACATTCACCCTTTTGGAAAGCCTTCTAAGGGGATGCAGTTTGACTTTTATTTGTAACAGAGCAGCTCTATGTAGCAAGTCTTTTAATTATTAGCAAAAGTCTTGTAAGTCAGCAGTCATTGTGTTTTCAACAGCACCAGTTTTTTAAGTCAACATCAGTAATATCTTAGATTTCTGTAAAGTTTTTGAAGAGTTAAAAGAAATTCCTCAACAAAAGTTGTAGTACCTCTAATTGGAATAGCAGGTTACCATGAAATATAGTTGTCTCTCTTTACTGACTTTAACTAATGAACAGTGCTTCAGAAACTTCCTTAGTAGGCTGGATACTCTCAGAATGAAAGCTTCACTATGAAAGGCACTACAGCTTTTGTTCCTGTGACAGCACATGCCACATACATCATAATATCTTAGGAGCTATATATCTGTGTTCACACACCAATTCATATATGCCATTGTAATACCTTCATTTACTTTGCCTTTTTGTGCTCTTTTTTTCCTGAAGAAGCTTTCCAATCAAAACATCATTTCTAGCCTTTGCTTTATTACAGCATGTACTTCTCACAGATCCCTACTATAATTGCAAAATCCATACATAAGGCCCATAATTGCAAAAAAAAAAAACAGTGAATCAAATGGAAATCAGGGAATGTCAAAATGTATTGTACAGTAGAGTCAATTATCCGAATATCGATTATCAGAAATGTCAATTATCCGAACACAGCCTTCCAAACTTTTTGAGTAGGAAAAATCATAAAGTCTGAATATGTAAATGTTATATGTATTTACTTGTGCGTGTATTTTGAGCTTGTAGCCCACTCATGTGTGAAAAATATTCTTTATTGTCCACTGAAATCATTGAATGGTTGAAAAGCATGCAGAAAAAATAAAATTTTTGCATTTTTTTTTATCCACTTCAATGTATGTTTGATTATCCAAACAGTTTGATTGTCCGAACTACCCGAAGTCCCAATTTGTTTGGATAATCAACTTTCTATTGTACTCTGTTTAAAATGCTTTTCATACAAGCAACTGCACCCCCTCATAACACAGCCACACACACACACACACACATATATATATATATATATATATATATATATATATATATGTGTGTGTGTGTGTGTATATATATATATATATATATATATATATATATATATATATATATATATATATATATATATATATACGTACATACACACACACTTACATACACACAAACTAGCTCTGAGATCACTGTACCACAAAAAAAAGCGAGTACTCAGAGATACCATGAGTGTGGACTTGCTACACATAAAGTTTTTTCACACAATTTTATTCACTATTCCAAGGACTGTATTTGTTTTCCTCAGAATTTCAACTGGTTACAATTTACTATTTTCATTTTGTTTCTGATTCGCACACTAAAATGCAACTGCATTTTATTGTTAACTGCATAAGACACATATTGAACAGGGCTTTGGGTTTTATGGAGGTAACATATTATAGCAATAATCCACGCCTGGGTGTGGGTAATGCTAAATTTACCCACGGTTGGCATGGTTTACCAAACAAAGCCAACCGTGGGTAAATTCAGCATTACCCACACCCAGAAGTGGGTTATTGCTATTATACCATGACATTATTTAAGAAAAGAAACTATTACTTTTCTTAAATAATGGCATAGTATAATGCCTGTTTACTGCCCTTCCGCAGATGCCTGGCATCCGGCAGTTCTGATGTACTGCGCCTGCGCAGTACATCAGAGTTGAGCAAAACGGAGAAAGCAAGATCTCCGTTGCTTTTTATGTTCGCTATGTTAAATGAGTTTAACATAGCGAGACAGTTTTAAAATAAGCAACGGAGATGTCCATTGCTTATTTTAAAACTGTCTCGCCATGTTAAACTCATTTAACATAGCGAACACTAAAAAGCAACGGAGATCTTGCTTTCTCCGTTGTTTAAACACTGTCTCGCTATGTTAAATGGGTTTAACATATGAGACAGCTTTAAAATAAGCAACGGAGATCTCCGTTGCTTATTTTAAAGCTGTCTCGCTATGTTAAACCCATTTAACATAGCGAGACAGTGTTTTAAAAAAACGAGTTATACTAATGGAAAAAAGTCCGGGCAACCGGACCTTTTTCCATTAGTATAACTCGATTTACAACGGGCACGATGGCCAATCAGCGTGCACGTTTTGGGGGGGTCATGGTATAATATTTTATAAATGTTTTGCCTTGTGGATGGTTTCTACTCTAAATGTGAGGTGAATTTTAAACATGTTTTAATAATTTCTGGTAAACTGCAGAATATTTTTAATAGTGTAGTGAGGGTTATGTCCAAATATGTTATTATTGTAGTTGGTATTTTTTTTATTTACTTTTAATCGTATTTCATTTAGATATTTAGAATCTGGTCCAGTTTGCCTGCAATACTGTTTTTTTAATTAGCTGAATATGTTTGTGAGTTTCTTATTATTGTATTTTGTTTCATGATTTTCTAATTTTGTTAAGTGTCAAGGTAGGCGGTGGATACGTGTAGGTGTGGTGGGCTTTGTTAGAGTGAATGTGTATTTTTGCAGGTGCAGTGCCTGCTTTTTTAGTGTGAATTGGGCTGAGTTATAAGTGTTATAGTGGCTGATGACATGCACAGAATGATGATAAATATGTAATGACAAGCACATAAAATGGTTTTAAATAAGAAATGTTTATACTCTGTACATGATAAATGTAATATCTTTTCCCTGTATTGGTCCACATTGTTAGGATAAAGGATTGTGATAAAAACATTTATCGAGTATATAGAATGTAGATATTTACGTTTATTGATACTCATTGTGCATCATCAGACATTATTATGTGCATGATCAATCTTTCTTCAATATTCTAAATAATGTAACCAGTCATAGTAACTAACCTTCATTCATACCAACAAGAAAGGAAGCTTCACACACACACTGAATAAATGCTTAGTGTAATAAATAAATAAATACATACATAAATAAAAGAATATCACAACTGCAACCAGCCAAATAGAAAGACGTGCCTGACATAACAAATCTGTTCATAAACACCTATACTAAATAAAATTAAACTAAACAAAAATATAAACTATAAAATTAACATAGTTGAACATAACCCTCATTACACGTCTACAGCAATACATAAAATGACCTGAATAAAATGTCAACTTTCACCTCAGAACTAGAGAACAAAACTACCCAAAAGATAAATCATTCATGAAAATAAACATAAGCTGTGTAAAGCCATGGTTGGTTATCAACATAAGCATTTTCTACATCCCACTGAAATGAATGAGAAATAATTCATATTGACAAAAAATAAAAATAAAAAAGCACAATTGAATGGAACATGTGGGGAGACTTGACTGACAAATGAAGTACTTTGTACTGTAGGCTTACAAAATGTATCATGAAATCAAGAAAAAAGTCACAGCTTTAACATGTTTATTGAAACATATTCCATAAACCTACAATACAAGGTATTTTATTAATCTTAGAACAGTTGACCACATATTCCACACCCAGATGAAGCTTTATTGTGCTATTACTTTAGTGTAATGACCTACCTACTTTAAAAATCTAAAACTATAGCAACTCTATACAATGTTAAAAAGCTTATTTTAAAAGCAATATCTAAAGCACATCAATTTATATTGATTTTTTTTGTCATACATGTATTTATCATAGGTTCATAGGTATGTACTAACCTAACAACCATTGGGGCCTTTATAAGCCTAGCCATGCAATGAAATGTATCTTTTGTGCTGTTTTGCCTTAGAGGTTGATTTAAATGGTGCATTTTAGCTAGGGAATGATTTAACTGCTGCCTCTGTCCACCAGAGACATAGGTGTCAGACCAGAGGTGAATTTCTGATTTTCCATCTACTATGCAAGGTTATACTTGAGTAGGGTTAGAGAAGGGCGCAGCTTCACATTGATGGGAAGCCTAATCCAGAGAATGGGAATTCTATGAGATACATACCTGTCCCATCAAAATGATCGCTTTAAACTGCATGTAAAGTTTAAACCCTTGTATCTAGTAGTTCTGATGCTGTTCATTTTGTAGATATGCAAAAGGTCCTTCAGAGCAGCATTCAAGGATGCCTTGTACACCAGCATAAATCGCCTCAGTAGTCTGTAAGAAACTAAGTATAGGGATAGGGTTTTGAGTTGATCTGCATAGGCCATTGTGTTTATGCCTTGTATTCTTTTTGTGAAGAACCCCTGTGGACATTCTAGTTGTTACATGTGTCTGGTCAGGTACATACCAAAGGGACATTATACTCAAGGATGGGTAGCATGAGAGCTGAGTATGGTGGCACAATAACGTCTCTGGACATAGATGCCATTTACTTACTTATAATTTGAGTGACAAAGCATGACTGTCTTACTACCTTAGACATATGTTGGTTGAAAGCCAGGTTGTTATCTACACTAGTCCCCTAAATCCCTGACTACTGTTTCACCTTTTAGGGGTGTTTTATTGATAAAGTAGTTTCCCTGGGTGGCTGACTTCCCAAAAGTTACTGTTAGCATTTTTTGACACTGGTTTTTAAGTCATAGCTTTGACGCCAGTTATTTGTCTGTGTTAGACCTTCCTGTTAAATATTTGTATCTTGGGGGGGTTTCAGTGATTGCTCCCAGTATGCAATCGTCTGCAAATGTGGTAAGCCAGAGACCATTGACATTGGCCTTCACTTCTGATAAATAGATGCTAAACAGGAGCGGACCCAGCACAGAGCCCTGGGGGACTCCACCGGTGACAACCCTCTTTGTGGAGGTGGTCTGTCCAATTCTAACCACTATCTGTGAGCCAACCAATTGGTTACCTAGGGGTTTATGCCTAATTTCATGAGTTTATTTATAATTCCCACGTGGCTACTCTATCAAATGTCTTAATCTGGCCAAGGTAGGCAGTATGCAGGGTTTTGCCCTCATCCATTCTCTCAGTGACTTTCTCAAAGATGTTCACCACGTTCATTATTCATAACCTGCCTTTGACAAAACCAAACTGGGTTAATTCTAGTATTTGAAGGTTTCTTAGGCCCTTGTTAATCATTTCCATGATAACTCTTTCCATGGCTTTGCATATGAGACTAGTCAGACTAAAGGGTCTGTAGTTTTCAGGATCCA
Source organism: Protopterus annectens (assembly GCF_019279795.1). Classification (NCBI taxonomy): domain Eukaryota; kingdom Metazoa; phylum Chordata; order Ceratodontiformes; family Protopteridae; genus Protopterus; species Protopterus annectens. Next base: position 355,788,501 of record NC_056733.1, on the reverse strand, counting down.
TTGATGGCCCACCCTTGCGTAGAGGGATGACCATTGAAATCCTCCATTTTCATGGTACAATGCTTTTTCAGAGGATATGGTTGAATAGTGACTCCACTGGCCCTGATCAGTCATATTTTAGGCTATTTAGGAGGCATCCTGGGATGTTACTGTAGCTCACTGAAGCTGTTTTCTTTGCCTTTTAAGACCTGCTCCCTACTGATAGTTGGAGGGGTTATGTTAGCTGGTACTTCCTGAGGGGTGGCTTGAGGTGAGAGAGAGGTAAGGTCGGAGCTCCATTTGTCAGCCAGAAGATTTTCTATACCTCCCGGTTCCACAAATGTGGCTGTATTTACCAGCAGTTCAACATACTGTTGTGTATTGCCTTTGAGGTTTTGGACATAGATGAAGAAAGTGTTATGGTTGTCCTTGGCCTTGGATGCTATCTTTACCTCAAAAATTGCTTTGTTGGACTTAATTAGTCCTCTTAGTTGTTTATTCAGTTTGATTACAGAATGTTTATCATTTCTGGTGTTGTACTTTCTAATTTTAGCCATGGCTTTTTTTTTTCTTGTGCAGCCTGTTTGTTTATTTATTTATTTAATTTATATATAGTTTGTTAACTGGGGTAGAACACTGACCCCATTGGACCAATTGCAATCTCAGGCCAGAATGTGAACATACATCAAGTGGAAACAATAAAAATAAATTATACAATAAAACAGCACACTAGAAACAAAGGAATGTTCAATATACATCAGAAAAAAATTATTCAAGAAGTTAGTCAGCAGAAACTATTATGCACAATATTTGCATCAGTTAGAGTAGCAACATATTAGGAGTTATAGTGAAAATGATAGTTGGTACATGTCAGGGATTAGAGAGACCTGAGGCAAAGCATTTACAAGCAGCTTGTGCTGTGAAATATTCTTCAAGTTGTGCCTGAAAGGAAGAGTAGTGAGAGAGGTCTTTAAGATTTGAGGGAATCCCTCTAAAGCTTAGGTAAAATGGTAGAAAGGGAATGGTTAGAGCACTGAATTCTGGTTTTAGGTGCTTGCAGGAGAGGCCCTGAGTGACTATGAGATCTACGGTTATATGACTACCACTAACTCCGCTAACTCCACTAACTACCTTGATTATAGCAAGCTCAGATGCTCATAAGCCTAGTACTTATTATACAGCAGGAACTTCTCATTGTAACATTTGTTAATGTCTGTTATGTATTTCACAGATAAAGATTCTAGTTGTCTACTGATGTACTATGTTCTTCATCTGTAGATATGTTGTAAGTAATTGCTATGTTAAATTGTTAATCGCTATGTAATCCAATGTAACTACTGTCTGTTTATTTTACTGTGGAGCTTTTCTCCCTGGGCCTCCACTGAAAATGGACCTACGTCCAATTGGACAGTCCTGGTCAACAAATTAAAAAAAATAAATAAATAAAATGGCAGAAGCTGTCTAAGTAAGCTAGAAAAAGGAGAAAGGCAGGAGTTTTCTTTCAGGAGCCAGAAACGGTGGGAGCCAAGAAGTAGATTGGCTCATTTCTAAACCAGCAGCCAGTTGGTTTGGCCAGTGTAAGTCAGTGGTGTTCATGCTTTGAAGAAAGGCTAATGAAACTGCAGATGGAGCTAAAGCTTGTTTGGATGGTGATAGAGTTTCTTGTGAAGGTAGCTGCTACAAAAGATAGGTAGTACTCAACTTGGGCTAGAAGAATCCCTTTGCCAAAAGCATTTCTTGTTGGATGGGAGAGAAAAGAGATTTTGTTGGGCCAGAAGAATAGAGAGTTTATCTTTTTTGGGGTGTTTCTGAGATGATGGTGGAAATTAAGTGAGGGGTCAAGCCAGACTCCTAGGTATCTGAAAATGTTAGCCTGCTAAATGACATTGTTAAGGTGGTCAAAAATAAGAAGTGAGTTGCTGTTTTAGTGCCTTTTAGTGGAGGTTCTCAACAGCAAAGTTTTAGTTTTTGAGGAGCTGATTAATAGTTTTTGCTACTGAGCCAGTTAATGAGGGGGAGGAAATAATTTTACAGATCATGTTGAATTGAGTAAGTTGTGTGGTTGAAGTGGAAGATAACCACGTCATCGGCATATAGTAAGACTGAAAGCTGAGGAAGGTTGAGAGTAAGCTTATATATAAAAACTGTAAAAAGAAGAGAGGCCAGTATGCACCCTTGAGGGACTCCGAAAGTTGAGTGTAAGCGTATATATAAAAACAGTAAAATGAAGAGGCGCCAGTATGCACCCTTGAGGGACGCCTTTAAGTGAAAGAGTTGTGGTTCATATACTATTGTTAAAATCTATGAGGAAATGTTGGCTGGTTATTTTGGAAACAGGGAATAGTGCCAGGGCAAATCCCATTTTCAATGAGGTGGTTAAATAGGATTGAGTGGTCAACCAGATCAATGTTTCTGGTGAAGTCTATAAATATGGCTCCGATAAGGAAGCTTTTGCCCATAATGAGATCAGTGAAGGTCCAAAGTGCAGTGGAAGTACTGTGGTTGGACCAGAAACCACATTGCTTGGAAGAGAGTAGGCAGTATTGACTTCTGGAGTTTGAGAGTTGATTATAGAATATTTTTATAAGATTATTCCAAGTGTAGGGAGAATGAAGATTGGGCAGTAATCATTGGATAGCCTTGGTTGGATTTCATGGGGAGAGGTATGATTTTTTGCTGTTTTCCATATACTGGGTACTGTATCATACCATATATTGATATATTGGGCATACAGTTAGTTTTGAATTAAGAAAAGTTTGTAGATATGCAGCAGAAAAAGTAACAATGTACTCCCTTCACTAAGTATGAATGGGGCAAGAAGGTGCCTCTCCCTGCAGGCAAGTCAAGTTTTAGGTTTTTAAAGAAAGATATATTTCTGTTTACAAACCTTTTAAAGTAAAATAAGGGAGTAGGAGGAGAGCAGAGAGAGTGATGTTGCATGAGGGAGTGAAGAATGTAAGCTAATGGAGGGAGAGTGGAGAAGTGAGTACTAAAGTCTGACAATGACAGATGAGGAAGAGTGAGCACTGGGAACCTAACTGACTGATCTCTGCCCAGAATTGTTCCTGGGAATGAAAAAGGTTTGACTGATGTGTTCTCATATAATGGCTCTTATGACATGTAATTGCTTGTTGGGTTTCTGAGGAGGGTGTAGTTTTGTGTGGTAGAAGGAGATGGGTCAGATGTAAAGGTGTGCCATGTTTTGTCTCTAAAGAGATAGGAGGGTTTTGAGTTCATAAGTGAGCCAGGTGTTTTTTTCTTGGGCTTATTCAGTCTTGTGATTATATGGAAGAATGAGTCTTGTAGATTAAAAAGAAGTTGGGAGAAGAGCTGGGCTCCATTGTTAGGATGTGAGGAGGATAATAGGGTCCCATTTGAGAGATGATAGATATAGTTTTAGTTTGGTAATGTTTACTTAAAATTTATGGTGGAATATAATGAGTTTGGAGAGGACTCTTTGCAATCAAGGTGGATACTAAAGTTATAGGGCAATGACGCTTAGACTGGGAGGGTGGATAATAGGGGTTGTCTGTGATTATTAGATCAAGAAGTGAGTGATGTGATGAGGAAGGATTGGGTCTAGTGAATTCTCAAACAGTTGTGTGAGATTAAATACATTGAGAAAAGCTCAGGTATGCAGTTTTGTGAGGGGCCAAGGAGAGTCAGGTTTAAGTTACCAAGAAAAAGATTGCAGATGCTCCAATTAGAGAGGTTACATTTTTGAGTAGGTTATTTAACCTTTGTAATGAAGAAGGACAGAAATAGACAACAGCTAGAAGAATTCGGAAGCTAAATGGCGAATTTGTTTTGGTAACGAATTTGGAAGAGAATCTAATGAGGTATTACTTTGAGCAAGAAGTTGGATGTTGATAGTCTACATTGAAAATATGGATAGTACCTTCTTCGTGTCTTAATTCTGGCCTGGCATCATGAGAGTAATCACAGCCTGAGAAGAAGTGGTGGATGAAGAGATCTTTTTGCTTAAGCCAGGATTCTGTGATAGCAATAATTTGGGAATTGTGAAAAGAGATAAGACAGCTTAGTTGGCCTATTTTATCTTAAATGCTTTGTGATTTAATAAGGAAGTAGGACAAGGTGTTTCAGCCTGGATTTGACTTGATGTTTCTCTGTAAGAGTAAGAGAAGGATTATGGGTGTGAACTTTATGAGGAATTTAGGAAGTTTTAAGGAATGTGTAATGATAAATGGATGCTGATTGTAGTAGCAGAATGGTGTATGTATAGAATGGGATGAGGAGTCTATAGGATGGTGAAGGGGAGGAGTGCAGAAGAGTTTGTAATAGTATCAGAAGAGAGAGTGAAGAAGAAGCTGCAGAGAGTATAATGATGCTTATGGGTAAATGGTGTTGAAATGCATTTGTTTAAGATGAAGATGTTTGACACTGGTGAGTGCTTGGTTGAGCTGTACAGTAGTAGAACAAAGCAGAACTTGAGTAAAGACATATTATATGAAATTTTACATTTAATGGTAAACTGAAATTCAGTATGTGTTCCTGCTATTGAGAAGAGTAAGATACATGTCTTTATGTGGGAGGAGTTAAGTGGAGGTAGGGGACAGGCTGAGTAAATTAATGAGCCTGGGGTGTGGCTGGGGAATTGGGGGTGGGATGAGAGCAAAGCAGGCAGAGAAATACACTAAGTGTGAGTTTATCAGTTTGTGCAAGCTCAGAGGACCCATGGCTGATCAGAGTTACCAGCTTTCTTGTAGACATGTAAACAGGATTAATATAACATAAACAGACCACAATCGGTATGTGTTAGACTATATTACTTACTCAGAAACAACAGCTATAATAAAATATCAAGAAGCATGTGGCAAAAATGAAAACAAAAAGAAACAACAAGGGTACTTAAACAATTCCCATGGTCATACAAAATATAAAAAAGATGTTTTCAGACTTTTAACATTTTAGGTAGGTTGCTACAAAACAATACAAAATAGTTTCATTTTGGATTCCACCAGGGTGGTTTGTTTTTTAAGTTAGTTTTGGGCTTACATCTGTTACACACAGCAGTCATTATGTAGTCACTGACATGATTGTACAGAGCTTCTGAGAATAATTCTACTTAGGCTGCTGTGTTATCTGGGTTTGGAGGGACTTGAAATTTTGACAGGTTATCGCTTAATAAGAGGTAGTTTGCCTTGGAGTAGTGCCTAACTATGACAAGGGTTACTGGGACTGCAGAACTGATTTTTATTTCAAAGGAGACTGCTTTGTGGTCTGACCTTACCATAGAGGTCATGACACTGGTGGGGGGGGGGGGAGCATTCTCCCATATTTGTGAGTACAAGGTCCAAATGTTTGTCCCTCTGGTAGATGTCTGGTCCAGGATGTTTGTGCTTACAAAGCCTAGGAAACTCTGCACCTGCAAATTTGGGGTCATGTAGGATTCCCAATTTATAGATGTATAACTAAAGTTCACCATGAGTATGGTATATGGTTAAATGGTGAGTGACTCCAATAGATCTAAGTATGAGCTATAGGTTTCATATGGCATAGAGGGTGACCTGTAGCATGCTAGGATATGGTATGAGATGTTATGCACGCTAATCTGGATGTGGAGAGACTCCAGCACATTATCCTGTTTAAACTACCTAGAGGTATGCTTTTTATTGATGTAGATTGAGACACCTCCACCTTTAGTCCCTTCCTGTGCAGTTGCCAGCCTGAATCTGTGGAAGGCACTGAAGCCTGGCACTGCCAGGGTACTCTCTGTGGCTTTAATCCATGTCTCGCTGACTGCATAGGTGTCTAAATTCTCAATAGCGAGGAGAGTTTGAAGGAAGTGGAACTTCTTGTTTAGACTCCTAGCAATGAGCAGTAACACTTTTAGATTTCCTTGGGTAGATTTTGCTATGTCCGAAGTTTTGTCAGGTTGCTATTACCTAAAGAAACTCCATGGAGAGGACAATGTTTTAGCCAATATTCAAAAGCCTAGAGGGGATAGGTGCAGACCATCCTTGGCAAAGCAATGTGTTTGTTAGCCATATCCTCCCGTGCTAACTGATATTTTATCCCCCAAGAATGACACCAGAAACTAAGCCAGTAATTAAAGTCAGGCATCTTCTGTTCATATTGTGACATCATCCTTGGTGACAGTAGAATGCTGCTCAATGCTAGGCACATACCAGCCCTAGACACATATTTTGAGAACTCCATAATGTCTTTTTTCATGTATTCTATGAAGGTACATCTCAGGTCATTTATAGCTACATGGACTATGACTGAATCATACTGGTACCTGTGGAGTAATAAACTGAGTGCATGTGTAACTTGGAGGATCCTGGCCTCTGATAGGCAACTGACCATTATTTTATCCTTGTTCAGCCTACTGAGTGGAGCATCAGTATGTCATACAATGGTGTCTCCTATGACTAGAGTCCTGGGAAGCATATTGGCTTGTTTTATGCAGTTGGTAGTTGAGGATCCAACAGGTATGGCTGTATGTACTGTGTTAGGTATTGTACTGCTGAGTGCTTTTGAGTTTGCTGAGGATTATTTTTGCACTTGGAATGTCTAGGAGTTCTTTGGAGTTTGGGAAGATTACATTTAAGTGCCTCAGCATAAGTAGGTCTATGTGTGAGGTGCATACTGTGTGTGGTAGGGATAGAGTGTGTGTTTCTGACAACTAGATTGTTGCTCATAGTACTTGTGCTGTAGAGTTTTGACTACAGAGGCATTGTATATATTTGTCTCTCGCATACTGTGTTTGTTTTTTTTTTCCCAATAAACATTTGTAGTAAATTATCACATATGACATAGGCAATCTTACATTTATATAAATAGAAAACAAACAACATTTACACCACTTTAGCTGCAAACATTATACATCACTTATAATCTATTCAGTCTTTGTTAGTTAAGTATTACATGTCTCAGTCAAATCCTGCCTGTTAAACCTCGTTCCTTCTCCACATATATTGTTCCCACAATTCCCATTTTTCCTATGCAGTTTGCTCCTTCCCTTTTCTGAAGATGCCAATTCCAGTTGCTTTATCTCTGCTACTATATTCATTACTTCTAGTACAGTTGGTTTAGATTTTGATTTCCATTTTCTAGTAATTGCTTTTTTGGCAGCCACCATAATTAGACTCAGCAAGGCCTTACTATATCTAAGCAATTCCAATTCTGTATCATAGCTCAAAAAAATAATCTCCCCAGTCAATCCAATCTACTCACCCAGCATCTCTGATAGAGTGGTCCACCAGGAAATCCTAAAGTCTACCAGCTCATTACACTCCCAAAAAATATGTTCCCAGTCACTTCTTTCTTGCCCGCCACACCTCCAACATTTGCTATCCACCTGATGAAAAATTCTTTGGAGTCTACATTGGGTATAAAAATACCTATGTAAACACTTCCAGGCAAAGATCCTAAATCTTCTAGACTTTGTTGCATATTTGGGAGATATACATATATACCCCCCCATTGTCTCTTTGTGATTGTTTATACATTCTCTCTTCCCAATCCTTTCTAAGCTCCTCCGATTGATTCTTATAATTATCATGCAATAGTTTATATGCTATACTAATTATTCTTTTTTTAATGGCAGCTTCTGTTCTAGATTCTATTAAAAACTCTACCAGTGCTGATCTTTCATTTAGGACCCCCCAATTTCTTTCTCTTTGCCTATATTCTGATATCAATCCTTGATAGGGAAGGCAATCTCTAACCTGCAGTCCAAATAAATTCTTGGCATTTTCCCATTCTATTACCTTTCCTTTTCTAGTTATTTGCTCCCAATACCTTGATTCCTTTGCCAGTTTTCTCCAATAAATTCCAGCCCCATCTTGTCTATTTTCTGTATCCCTAACAGCTGTCATCCCTATCGACAGAATCTCTTTTCTCCATTCTCATGCTGGTTTAGTTCTTAGACTACTCCCTGCTATTTTATGAATACAATACTCTGTATAATTTCTGTTGTTCTTCTTAAGAGTCTGCATCCAAAATCCCAATATCTCCTTATTTCTTGAGCCCCCCCATATCACCATCATTCCTTTCCACTCTAAATTATAGTTTTCTGCTTGTGCTATGTATAAGAGCCTTAACCATGTTGCTGTAAAATACCCCCTCAAATTGAGTAATCCTAGCCCACCTTGCTCTATTGGAAGAATCAGTTCATCCCACTTGACCCTTGCTCTTCCCTTTCCAGATAAAATCATTCAGCTCTTTTTTAATTGATATCCACAGATTCTCCTCTGGTTGATAAACATATGCCTGACCTGTGTATAAGACTAAAGGGGACTAAAACATTTTAATTCCTTGTATCTTAGTATCTATAAAAGAATCACAGGCCTAAAGCAGATGCCCTACGCTGACTGCCTTAAAAAACTCCAGCTATACTCTGTCGCATATCGTCTACTCAGAGGCGATCTCTGCTTAACGTACAAGGCCATGTCAAACCCAGAGCTGTTGGACATGCTACACTTAAAGAAATCCCAATCCCTCAGAGCCACACGCTCCAGGGATCTAAACCTTGTCATCACAATAAACAAAACATGCTGGAGGGATAGGTTCCTGACCCAGAGACTCCCCAGACTCTGGAATAGACTGCCCATACATGTGAAGCAGAGTGCCTCTTTGTTCCTCTTCAAAAGGAACCTTGACGATTGGATGGGAGAAAGGAAATTCACCCTGGGGATCACATCAGTTGCCCTGCTAGACAGGGGTCCAGGGAAGTAAATAGTGTGGGAAGAAATAGCCAGGGAATTGTTATGGCTAGGCTTGTATAGGCCCTAGGGCTGATAGCCTAGTACCAACCTATGACCCTATGAACCATATCCATATAAAAAAGCTTCCAGTTTCTCAATTTTTGTATTATCTTCTGTTTAGTCTCCTCCCACATATCCTAGCTGCTGCCACAGAATAATTTATAACCTATACTCCTAAATACTTCATTTTATCATGCCCCATAAATATGGATATTGTTGGACCAATTTGTGTGTGGGTACATTTACTGCTACTGCCTTTATTTTAGCTTTATTAATTTTGTTTCCCAAGAAGATTTGAAACTGTCTTAAAATGTTCCACAACAGTGTAATGTCCCTTTCAGGTTTTGCCATGCATAAAATAATATCATCTGCAAATAAAGCCAGCTTTTCATGGTTACCATACCAATTATATCCTTGACTGTGTTTGTTTCTTTGAGGATTAAATAGTTGTTAGTGAAAATTGGACCATTGTTACATCATCTCAATATACCCATATCCACTAAACTGACTGCAGAGAAATTGGGAAAGTGCATATCCATGATGTCAGATCTTTTATTGGTTGAGGTTCAAGGGTGTGGCACACAAGGGGTTAATAGTAGGTGGACTAAGGGTGCTTTTGGGGCTAGAGTTGAGGCTAGAGGATATATAGCATATTAATGAAAGGGCAATGAGCCTCAATGCACAAACTAGCTGCTCTGTGTTATTCAACACACAAAGAAGCTGGCCTTCACTCACCAAGTTACTGGCACAGTTTCAGAGGTAGTTTTATAGGGAAAATTTGGTTTCTAGATGTCTGCATCTATACGGGGAAGTACTAACCACCATTGTGCGATGAGCAGCAGCATGCAAATGTGCCAAATTTATACAGGCACTTAAAATACAGGAAACTGGCTTCTAAGCACTAGTCCTGTGCAAGGACAGACTGCATCATTTTCCTTGGAAGTTCAGCTGCACATTCATTCAAATAGTAGGTTACTGTTTGCAATCAGAAATATACAGAATTATCTATGACATATCAGAAAAGCAGTCAGGCATGGAAATTATAAAAATTGGATTTTTAAAATATAATACAATACCATCCATTTGAAAGAAAAAAGCAAATATTTTAAACCTTTATCCTGTTGAGCAAGAATTGTGGCCTATTAAATGAAAAAATAATAATAGTGATGATGATGATGGTGATGACAATGATAATAATAATAATAATAATAATGATGATGATAATAATTGTTGTTGTGTCTTTTCGGCTTTTCCCGGTTAGGGGTCGCCACAGCGGAACTCCGGTCCGCTAATGATTGGTAGTTGATTTTTATGTGCCGAGTTACCAGCCCTGATGCACAACCTTCAACTAAGGTATGCCCATTCACGCATGTCTCCACGCAGAAGACGTTCTAGCTGAGAATCGAACCAGACAGCATCTTACTGCGAGGTAACAATGCTACCGCAGCACCACCATCGCGGAAACAATAATAATAATAATAGGCAAATTCTGTTTGTCAATTTGTCCTCCCAGACTTATCAGGTTTTAAAACTACTCTCTTGGGTATTCAGCAAAATATTTTTCTTCTAGAAGCATTGTTATATAAGATTATTGGTCTTGCCTCCCACTTGACCAATTTATTCTGTTTGTCTTTTTACCATTATGAATGTCTGTTACTATTTTTTCTTTATTGTATTATACACTTTTCTTACTTTTAACAAAATTGTTTACAAACAATGGAGCTTTTCTCCATGTGCCTCCATGGAAAAAGGGTTTTATGCCCAGTCGGACTTTCCCAGTAAACAAATGTAAAATAATAAATAAAATATTTTTTCTTTTCTATGTGGGCAGTTGCATTAACATTTGTGTTCACACGTTTGCTGTCATGCATAGATTATGAGACTGTACCATTACGGCCAGGTTATAGAAAGTGCACTACAATTAAGTTTCTCACTGGCAGTAAAATGTAGAATTCCTATGCAGGGATAGCAGGAGCTGGAGTCCCCAGTTGAGTATTTGTAGCTTACAAATTGAAAATATATTTTCAGGTCATTTCTAACTTGCACAGATAAATTATTTCTCTTCTTCTGCATAATATGAGCTAAGTTAAGGGTATTTTTAAATACTGTGCAAAAGGTATGACAGTATAAAATGGTTGTACCAAGATATGCTGTACCACATTATGTTTAGTGCAATCTGACCTCAGATGGGACTGCAAATGATCCTTTTGGTCACTGAACCTATGCAATAATCAAATTAGTAAGAGTAAATAAGCCAGAAGAGCATACCATTGTTGCTGAGCTTTACTTTACTAAAAGGTGTGCACTGAATATATAAGGATAAATCAGTTGATCATACAGCATGGTATGCCCCTTTATTCTTTTAAAGTACTTTATTAACTCTGTTCTTAAAGTATTTCCCCATCTTTTTCAGCCTTTTCACACATAAAGGAAGTTTTCTATCAATATTCTTGAGCATACAGAATCCCAAACTTATCTGACACAGGGAAATTAGCAGCATGCTATGCCAAGTGGTCTTTATTCATGAATAACAATTTTTATTTTTTGTTATGCTGTAAGGAATAGCTACAACAATGCAACCCAGTAATGCCTGGCATAGATCAAGAAAATTATTTTTCATTCATTATAAACAGAATAATATTCGGAGAATGGTCCGAGACATCTTGCTGAATGTTATTTTTCTGAAGATACGGAGCAGCTGAAAAATGTGTCCTAGTTATTCTTCTTCTAGAATGGTTTTTGACAAATATCCAAAGAAAATTGCACTAGGTCCACAAAGATTATTTGTAAAACAAACAATAGACCTAGGAAGGCATACAATAAAGCTCGCAGACTGTCAAATTCTCTTCCTTTAATGTCACAACCAAAACACAAATGTCCTGAATTACGTTTTCGTTTGTAAAACTTCATCAGATGTGGGAGTGAGCACAGACAGCAGACTAAGGGAAGTTCCTTCAGGTTGGGACTATACTACATTTTAAAAGTTTTTTGACAAATATATTTTACCCTGTTATTTATTATAACAGATCTCTGAGTCACTATACCATCAGGTCAGACAGCAAATGCCATCGCAGCAAGAACTACCCAGTGGCTGAATTTTTGTCATTATTTGGTCTTATGCACCATTTCCCAAATTCGGTAAGTTGGCATTTAGCTACCTGACTTATTCCAACCATTGCAAGATGTTGCACTGAACCGCTTATGTGGTTAGATGCTATAATTCACTATGTGGCCATATACTATAACTCATAAAACTAATGCTACAATGCTAAGCAGCAGATGTGAACTAGTATGGTATAGTATACAAAGAGTTCTGGTGGATTAGTTAGGCTTCTGTCCTGGCAGTGCACAGAGATCATCAAACTGTTGTTGCAGCTGCACTGTGCAAGTGCTCTGAGTTTAAGTTTGAAAGATTTTGCTCTTTTACTTAATTATGCAACTTACCAGATCATACATTGAATTGCTCAGATGACCACACCCCCAGTTTGATATCATTGCAACATCAAGTTGTTGCTAAAGGCAACAATATGCTCTACAAGCGAACACTATGCAAAGCCACTTTGTGACTTAGCACATCTCAACTGTCACACTTTAATTATTCAAAATGGCTCCATTTGGGGCACCCTTTTTATATTGCTTCTTTTTGTGTATCATTTAGAACAATGCATGTTGACTTGCTTTTTAAGAGATTTTGACCACATGGGAAAAAATATTTTTTTTCCAATATTGTTTTCAAGCAGTGATTTCTTTATGATAAGCTTATCCAGGACCCACCATTTGTTTTGTGAAGAGGTAGAACATGAGCAGATTTGAAAGGGAACTATCTTTGGCAAATAGTATAGCCATTTATCGACTGCTGACTTTCATCAGGAATTAAAGTGCTGGAACTACATAGGTAGCTTTGGTTAGCGGAGACTGAAGAGTAACCAGCAACATTGTAATATACTAGTTCAGTACTATCTGCTCCAGGTTTAATAGCTATATTTTAATTTTTATAATGGTATCAGAAATGTGTATTTCATACCTAAAACCAGAACAAGAAAGTTGTGATTCTAAGCAAAATAGAAAGGCAAGAAAAGTCCCTTTTGCAGGTTTATGTACACAGCATACTTACTTACCCAATTCTCTCAGTTTTTAAAACTAGAGAAGTAAATCTTTACTTATGTTCTGATTCGTCTTACTATTGCCCATTTCATCCAAGCAATCACCACTCTCAAACCTCTTCAACTCAGAAAAAATGCATTTCAGCACCATTTACCCTAAAGTCATTATACTCTCTACTACTTCCTCTTCACTCTACCCAACATTACTTGTTATATGTTGTCACATATAACTGATATATATTCATAGCATCGGTCTTCTATTTACTATCATTTAAGCAGGTAAAAATGCAAATGAAAGTGTTTTACTTTAATGGCTGCTTAGTAACGAGAAAGCACCTGCACATTTTTTCTACAGCATTAGCTAATGTCAAACAGCTAAGTTAATATCCTGAAACTGAACGTCAGCTACACAAAACCTTGATTATGAATTCAACAGGCTGAAATATAGCACACCCAAAACTCTGCACTAAGAAACTGCAAAATCAAAAATAACTCTGAAAAAACTTTAATGTCACATACAATAAATATATATGAAGTATGATAATATTCTTTATTATCAAACTGCACTTTGTAAGCTTACAAACTATCCCAAACTATGAAATGAACCACTGAACCAGATTCAATGAAACTTTGTTCCATGCTCTACCATGGTTCCTGGGGGGGGGGGGGGTGGAGTCATATCATTCTCATACTATGGCATAATGAATCTGGTTTGCTGAACTGGGTATCAATAAATATTTTGCTATCAACTGATACTTGACAAAAGGTGGCCCAATAAAAGGAGTGGTACTCATGAAATATATACAAATAGTTTGCCACATCACACAGGTCATGTACAATACCATTTAAGTAGAAATTGGTGCTTCTTCAAACCTCATGACCAGTACTAATTATAAAATGCATGTCAAGAGCATTTTTACAGGGGGAGACTAACCCCCCCCACACACACACACACACTCCCAATCCTCTCTTACATTTATACAGCAAATCCAAGATCACACTATCTCTAGAGGGGAGCATAACTGTCTGCACAGGATCAATTTGGAAAATGATATTGTCACCTATCATATAATTCAGGATCTTTTCTTATTTGCAGTTTTAAATATTGGGCAGTCAATTTCACATCATTCAAAAGCACTACATGCTACGTTTTCTGCTTATCCCTTCACTTAAGTAACCATCTGATCTTTCATCAAAAACAAAGCATTCATGTGGGCTGCAAAGATGACTGCAAAATGAATAACCTGTCAGGTAAACAAAAATTAAGTAGATCAAGCATGTGGTCCATTTCCAAACTGTCACTATTTACAAGTATAACTTAAATAAATCAGAAACATCAAGTACTGCACACAGTGTTCAGTACAGCTGTTTACTGAATGCCATTTAAAAATCCAAAACCCCTTTTTTTTTTTTTTTTTTTGCTGTGTGTGAAGATTGGAGGAAGATGGGCGAAGGCTGCCAGCCTAGTCAAATAGAATTTGATACATAATTCTATCCATTGTATAAATAAATGTAAAATACAGGCTTGTGTTTTTAAATGAAAGAAAACACTGTAAAATGTGAACTTCAAGATTGTTGCAATATTGCCATCTGCTGTAAGGAAAACCAAGCCACGCATTTCAAATGTGTCTTTTGAAGTTGAAAAGATCTTATGGATATCTTTGATGTTTTACAAGTCGGCTCCAGTGAGTCTGAATGAAGGTTTCATGCTCATTGTTTTAAGGTTAAAGTTATGGGCCAGAATTTACATGTGGGAGGTGCTTTCTTGCTCTGGTTTTTGCTAGAGTGTATATGTGAAATGCCTTTCATTGTTGTAGTCTCCTGAGCAGGTGTTAGCTTGCTAAATAATGCAATTTGTGGCCTGGGAACCCCAGACTAAGTGTCAAAATGATGTAATTTGGGAGGGCTTTAGCAGAGCTGTTTGTTAATGTTTTAAAAACTATTGTTCAGTGAGAGACTGGAAGCATTTTGATCTTGGACATCTAACCCAGCACTGCTTATGCTTTATGTATGTAAGTAGGATTATAGCACTGTGATTTCTCTTAGGAATATTTAAACTTAGAAGAAAGTTAGACTAAGCATTTTTACGATATTGTTTTAAGTTTCTGTGTGATCTCTGAACTTCAGTAGCATTGTACTGTAGTAGTTTTGTCTTGTGTTTTAATTATTTATTATTAAATATTTTAAAACCTTTACCTGTGACTGGTTTATATAGAGATAAATTAACCTCTAAAGTACATTACATATTTACAGATTTTACTGACTAAGTCACTCCAAATTAAGCCTAGACTGAATAGTCACATTACCAATTTATTTATTTTTATTTTACATTTGTTGACCGGGCTAGTCTAGCTGGATATATGTCCATTTTCAGTAGAGGCCCGGGGAGAAAAGCTCCAAGTATTAATACATAGTTTAATAAAAAGTAAACATAAAAGTAATTACAGCTAAAATAGTAAGAAGGAAGTCAAGTAAAAAAAAGTTTTTTTTTTTGAGGAAATTGGGAGATTAGTAACACAATAGTCTTACACATAAGTGAGATATAAGATCCCACATATTATGTCATGGGCAAAGCATAGTACTTTTTATAAAGTAACATAATTAGAAAGCATAATGAATAGACTGAGGATAAAGTAAGAAAGGAAGAGAAGGAAAGATAGGAAAGGTATCAGAGTTAGTATAGGATGAGTTTATGGATTTAATTATCTTCCTAGGGCTAAATAAAAGAGTTACTTTATGAAAGAGAGGCAGAATTTACACCTATGAAAGAGTGGAGAAACACTCTGAGATAAATAGTCAGCGGGTCAGTTCACTATCTTAATGTATAGTTGAGGAGCTAAGAGACCTCAACTGAGTTATTGGGTAAAGAGGGAGAGAGGGGAAGGTAGGGAGACAAGAAAAGGAAGAGCAAGGCTAGTCTGTGTTAGTGCAGGGGCATATCCATTTTTTATTGAGATACTTTTTGAGATTCTTCTTGAAAATAGGAAGAGAAGTCAGAGATGAGATATCAGAGGGTAATTTGTTCCATAGTTTTCCAACTGAGTTGGAGAACAAGCTATCTCCTGCAGAGTTATTAGTTGTAGTCCTGTTGATCAAAAGTTTGTTAGAGGAGCTTAGATGTTGCAGGTTATAATAAGGGGTAAGGCTGGTGAGTACTGGAGTTTTAGTGGGTTGGTACAGGGTTTTGTGAGCTATTATAAGTTGTTGTAGTTCGATCTGATTGTGAAGTTCTAGCCAGCCAAGTTGTCTTAGATTGAGGCAGTGATGGGTCCTAAAAGGAGGTCCGGTAGCAAATCTAGCAATGTTGTTGTAGGATATAACTAGTTTATTAAGGTTTTTTTGACAGGTTGGTATAAATAGGGCATGCATAGAGTAAAGTAGAGCTAAGATGAGTTTTGGCTAGGGTAATTCTAGTAGCTGGGGTAAGAAATGGTTTGATTCGATACAGGGTTCCTATTTTTTTGTTCACAGTTTTTATAGTAGAGTTAATGTGATTTTCAAAATTAAGTTTATTGTCTATTGTAATTCCAAGTAATTTTGTGGTGGTGTCAGGAGAAATACTAGTATTGTTGCTGGAAGTGATAGAGAAATTTAGGGGGATTTGCTTACATGTTGGCGAAAAGAGTAGTAGCTTTGTTTTCTTGGGATTGAGTAGAAGGCAGCGTTGTGAGAACCATTGTTCTACTGTGGTGAAGGCTTTTTGGGTAAGAGAATGAAGTTCAGTTTGAGAGGTAGCTGTGCAGATTATAGTGGAGTCATCTGCATATTGAATACAGGTAGTAAAAGGGATAGCTGACTGAAGGTCATTAATAAAGATGGAAAAAAATTGGACCTAGGATAGAGCCATATGGTACACCTAGGGAGATAGGAAGGTGGTCAGATAATGAGTTTTTCCAGAGTACTGCTTGTTGTAGGTTTTCAAGGTAAGATTTAAACCAAGTTATGCTGCTAGGATCAAGTGAGAGAGAATTAAGAATGTGCAAGAGTATTTGGTGATTCACCATGTCAAAGGCTTTAGATAAGTCAATGAATAGTGCAGAAGAAAGACTGTTTATGTTACGGTTAGTGTTGATGGTGTTTGTGAATGAGAGCAGAGCAGTGGTGGTACTGTGGGAAGGTCTGAAGTCGTGTTGACAGTTAGCAAGTAGGTTGTTTTGGAGAAGATGGTTTAGGAGTTGTTTATGGATACATTTTTCCAAGATTTTGGCAATGGGGGATAATGAAGCAATGGGACGATAGTTAGAGAATTCATTAGAGTTTCCCCCTTTGTGTAGTAGGATGATGTGAGATATTTTCCAGATATCAGGGACAGTTCTTTCTTTGATGGATCTATTTATCAGTATAGAAATGGGATAGGCAATAGCTTTAGCTCCTATTTGTAGGAACTCAGCAGGGAGTTTGTCTTCGGAGGGGGTAGAAGGTTTACGTTTTTGTAGTAATGATAAAATATATGATGTAGAGATCGGAAGAAAGTGAAATGAGGGGGGTGTATTTAAATAAAAAGGATGTCATTTTGAGGTGTCAGGAAATAGGTCATTCGCAAGATTTTGTATAGTATTTGTAAAGAAGGAGTTAAAGGCATTAGCTATTTGTGTAGGGTTGTCAGGGTGAGAGTCCTGTGGGTTGGGTGTGATAATTGGATAATAATTGGGTTGGTGTGATAAATGGATAATACCAGGGCACAGGCAATGAATGCCAGGGCACGGGCATCACATATAATAAATGGTTTGGTGTGATAATTGAATAATAATATTGCACAGTAATAATTGGACACCCTTTTAAGGGCCTTTTGGTAGCTGATATTTGTATTAGCTGGGTGGTGGCAGGAATAACTACGATATGGTCTGGGTAATAGAGGCACAGCTGGAGAACCTGTGCCAGCCTTTTCCCAGGAGGGTCTGTGTGGTTGTATAACCTCTTCTCAAAGTGTGTGTGTGTTGTGTCAGCTACATGGGCAGGGACACGGAGCACTGGTTGGACAGAGAGGGTACTGGAGGTGTTAGCTTGCCCAGCTAGGCTAAGACCTGGACCCTATAGCTGTGCCAGTGGGGAGTCTTATTGGGGATCTGATGAGCAAGGGGGCAACCTGCCCCAGACTGACTGTGATCTCTGTGTGCACTTAAGGGAAATTGTACTTTACTGTGTGCATTAGTTATCTTTTCCTCTTTTAGGAGACGACCTCCCTTGTGTTAGTGGTGAGGACTGAGGCTCCTTTACTGCTGTGCCAGGGCACGGGAATCATATATTGGTGGCAGGGAAATTGTACTTTACTGTGTGTATTAGTTATCTTTTCTTCTTCTAGGAGACGACCTCCCTGGTGTTAGTGGTGAGGACTGAGGCTCCTTTATTGCTGTGCCAGGGCACGGGCATCACATATTGGTGGCAGTGGTCGGGATATCCTATCACATATTGGTGGCAGTGGTTGGGATATCCTATCAAATATTTGTTTGCTGTGGTGGGATCCACAACACATATTGATTAGTTGGCAAACACTAATTGGCTTGTAGTGGTGTGGGTAGAGTGAATTCATGTAGCTTATGTACAGTGATCTCTAAAAGTGTTTTATACACTAAAACAGCCACACAATGTATACTCAGAGTTCAGATCACAATTGTTTTAGTTCTTTTGTTAGCTTAGTGTTAGTCAGGATGAGCAGGCAGCATGTCAGCAGAGGAGTATGGAAAGCTGACAAGGAGCCATCTGGCGGAGATGTGCCAGGTTAGGGGACTGGTGCATGGAAACCTGACTAAGGCAGACCTGATTGCAGCCTTGGTTACAGCTGCATCAGAAAACAGCAGCCTGGAGGACAATCAGACTGACAATGAACATACAATATCCTCGGAGAATGGATAGCTCAACATTTCTGCAGTGGACTTAAAAATCCAGCTGGAGCTAAATAGACTTGAGTTGGAGGCCAGGCATATGGAACTAGAAGCAGCTGAGAAAATGAGGAGTCTACAAGCTGAGGAAAATAAACGGCAGAGGAGGCATGAGAGGGAAATGCTGATTCTTCGCCTGAGTCATGGAGGTAATGGGGAAGGGAGTAACCAGACCCCAGAAGCACAAAGGGTCAGTAAATTTCTTCCACAGTTTAAAGAGGGGGATAATTTTGATAGCTTCATTCATATGTTTGAGCAGGTATGTAAACAGTATGAAGTTGACCAAGGGCTATGGGTACGGTTCCTGACCCCCTTACTCCATGGTAAAGCTGTAACTTATTTAGCAAACATGCACAACACTGACTGTTTTGATTATACTGCTGTAAAAAGACACTTGTTGGAATGTTTTAAGCTAACACCTGAAATGTATAGGAAAAAGTTTCATGAGCATAGACGCATGGCAGATAAAAATGTATGTGAATATGTTGCTGAACTGAGCGCTTATTTTCATAGCTGGGTGAGTGGATGTCAGGTCACCACTTTTGAAGGGCTGGCAGACCTTTTTGTAAGGGAACAAGCCCTTAGCACTTTGTCTGAAGACATGAGGATCTGGTTAGCTGATAGACAGTGTGCTACTTCAGAAGTGTTGGGGAATAAGGAAGACCTATACGTAGCAAGCATGGCAGCCCTGCACAAGAAAAGGACCCCAGTACTGCTCATGGGACTAAAGGAACCCATGATGGGCAGCACAGACTGCCCCAACAGAATCTGCCAATAGCAGGGGAAGCCACTAGTCCAGGTACATGTCCAGGAGCTAGGGGTAAATGTTTTGAATGCAACCAGTGTGGCCATGTGGCATACAGATATCCACAGAGGCAAGGTGGGGAACCAAAGGTGAGGGAGCCAGTAAGTGGGAAAGACAAAATACCAACAGTGGGTTGTCTTGAGACAACAGGGGTATGGAACTACCATCCTGCAGATGTCCTGAGAGGGAAGGATTTGGATGAGGCAGTACTATGTACTTATGCAGTGAGGCTAGGAGACAAGCATGTGGGTCTGGTAGCCTGGGGGAGGCCCAGACAGACTGCATACTTGCAGCCAGGACTGCTGAGGTGGTTACTTCAGGGAGTGAGCTACACTGTAGCAGTAAGACTGAATGTGAGCCACAGCTGCTTGTGGGTACTGATGTTCCCTTGGACAGGGTAACTGCAAAGGTAGAGGTGAGTAGTAGTACCCAGGCTGACAGTGAGGCACCACTGTCAGGTGATGCCAGACTTCCTGTGAAAGGGGAGTTGGGAAGGGCTACAAGGAGAGACTTGAGACAGGCTCAGCTCTCAGAACCTACATTGCAAGGCCTGAGGCAGATAGCTAGGGAGGCACCTGATTCTCAAGGGAAGGGGGAAACTGTATACTGGAACAAAGGGTTACTGTACAGAGAGTGGAACCCTGATGGAGGGCTAGAAGGTGAGAGAGTACAACAGTTGGTAGTGCCTAGAGCTTATCATCTGGCACTTCTAGCCATAGCCGATGACATTCCCTTTACAGGTCATATTGGCATAAAATGTACAAAGAGGCATATTCTGCAAAACTTCTATTGGCCTGGAATTTCCAGAGATGTAACAGGGTACTGCAGAATCTGTGAGCAGTGCCAAAAGGTAGGCAAGGCAGGAGACAAGGTGAGAGCTCCTTTGATGCTTTTGCCTGTGATTGAGAAGCCATTTCAGAGGGTAGCTATGGATATTGTGGGTCCTCTGAGTACCCCAAGTTCCACAGGGAAAAAGTATATCCTAGTGATTGTAGATTATGCTACACGATATCCTGAGGCAGTGGCTTTGTCCTCCATTGAGGCCGAGAAGGTGGCAAATGTTTTGCTAGACATTTTCAGCAGGGTAGGTTTCCCAAAGGAAATACTGTCTTGACAGAGGTGCCAATTTTATGTCAGACCTGCTGGCTTGTCCGTGGAAGTCCTGTTGGGTGAAGCACATGAAGACCACCCCCTACCATCCCCAGACTAATGATCTTGTTGAGAGGTTAAACTCTACAATCAAGTACATGCTATTGGCATTTGCAGATCAGTTTAAGAGGGAGTGGGAAAACATTTGCCCCATCTGTTGTTGGCTTACAGAGAGGTTCCCCAGAAATCCACATGTTTTTCACCCTTTGAGTTGCTGTATGGCCATAGGGTGAGGTGACCTCTAGATTTAATTCGAGAAGAGTGGGAAGGTGAGTGTGAGTCGCACAAGGAGTCTTTTGTGACATATGTCCTGAACCTCAGGACAAGGCTTAGGAACTCATGGGCCTGGCCCAGGAGAACCTGGCAGAAGCCCAACAACAGGAAAAAGGTGTGGTATGATAGGAATGCTCATGCTAGAGAGTATGCTATAAGGCAGCAGGTGATGGTTCTCATTCCTGTCACACACAACAAGTTGCAAGCAGCTTGGGAGGGACCCTACAAGGTGGTAAGAAAGGTAAGTGATGTTAACTACATGGCGGAATTGCTAGGTAGAAGGCAGGGGCACAAATTGTACCATTTTTAACATGATGAAACCTTACCATGATAGGGAGGCCCTTGTGCTGAGCATTTGCAGTGGATTACAGCAGGAGTCTGAGAGAGATCTTGTGACTGATCTCCTCAGTGAGGCTCGGTCTGACACCTCAGTGGAAGTGGTAGCAATGTCCCAGCAGCTATCTCCTACCCAGGTTTGAGAAATCTGAGCAGTGTTGCAGGTGTTTGGTGGCGTGCTCACCGCAAAACCAGGGAGCACCCACCAAAGGTGAGGGAGCCAGTAACTGGAAAAGACAAAATGCCAACAGTGGGTTGTCTTGAGACAACCGGGGTATGGAACTACCATCCTACAGATGTCCTGAGAGGGAAGGATTTGGATGAAGCAGTACTATGTACTTATGCAGTGAGGCTAGGAGACAAACATGTGGGTCTGGTAGCCTGGGGGAGACCCAGACAGACTGCATACTTGCAGCCAGGACTGCTGATGTGGTTACTTCAGCACCAGCTGGATACAGATCCACAAAGGCCTATCAGGCAGCCCCCTTATAGGGTGCCTGAGAGAGTCAAACAGACTCTGAGGGAAGAGGTACAGGAGATGTTGGAACTAGGTGTGATTCAGGTGTCCAACAGTCCCTGTGCCTCCCCAGTGATACTAGTGCCAAAGAAGGATGGCAGCACCAGGTTCTGTGTGGATTACAGGAAATTAAATAGTCACACAGAGGCAGATGCTTACCCCATGTCTAGGACAGATGAGGCCCTAGAGCAGCTGGGTGGAGCTAAGCATCTTACAACCATTGATCTTACCAAGGGTTACTGGCAGGTGCCCTTGACTCCCAGTGCTAGAGAGAAGTCAGCCTTTGTGACTCCTTTTGGTTTGTATGAGTTCACAAAGATGTCCTTTGGGATGAAGAATGCTGCCGTGACTTTCCAGAGGATAGTGGATAATATCCTAGCAGGAGCAGGAGGGTTTGCCCTTGCTTACATGGATGATATTGCTAATCTACAGCCATTCCTGGCAAGAGCACCTTCAGCATGTCAGAGAGGTGCTGGGCAGACTACAGAGGGCAGGGTTGATCATTAAGCCGAGCAAATGTCAGGTGGGTATGGCAGAGGTCTCCTACCTAGGACATAGAGTGGGGAGTGGTAAGATAAGGCCAGAACATGCCAAAGTGGAAGCCATTCAGGCTTGGCCTTCACCTGTTACCAAAAAGCAGGTGAGGGCATTCGTAGGGACAGCAGGGTACTACAGAAAATTTGTTCCCAATTATAGTACCATAGCTGCTCCCCTCTCAGACCTAACAAGGAAGAACAGGCCAGATAAGGTAGTGTGGACCCCAGCATGTGAGCAGGCATTTCAGAAGCTTAAGGAAGCTTTGGGTGGACCCCCTGTGTTAGCCAGTCCAGACTACAGCAAAGAATTTGGTGTGCAGGTGGATGCTTCAAACTATGGGATGGGGGATGTACTTAGCCAGATTGCTTCAGAGGAAGAAGAGCACCCAGTGGTTTATCTCAGTTGTAGGCTCCAAACCAGGGAGGAATGCTATGCAGCAGTAGAAAAGGAATGTCTAGCCATAGTGTGGGCACTACAAAAACTTCAGCCTTATCTGTATGGAAGAAAATTCACTGTGATGACAGATCACAACCGTCTAACATGGTTAAACAGAGCTAGTCAGCAAAATGCGAAGTTGCTTAAATGGAGCCTGGGGTTGCAAGCATATGATATGTCAGTGCAGCACCACAGCGGGAGTAGCAATGCCAATGCAGATGGGCACTCAAGACAGGGAATGGGTGAGGTACACCCAGATAGACCTGACACTTTGAAGCAATGTTTCTCAAGGGGCACTTGAAAAACTTGCTTGTGTTCCCTAGGGGGAAGAGATGTGAAGATTGGAGGAAGAAGGGTGAAGGCTGCCAGCCTAGTCAAATAGAATTTGATACATAATTCTATTAATTGTATAAATAAATGTAAAATACAGGCTTGTATTTTTAAATGAAAGAAAACACTGTAAAATGTGAACTTCAAGATTGTTGCAACATTGCCATCTGCTGTAAGGAAAACCAAGCCAAACATTTCAAATGTGTCTTTTGAAGTTGAAAAGATCTTATGATTCTCTTTAAAGTTTTACAAGTCGGCTCTAGTGAGTCTGGATGAAGGTTTCATGCCCATTGTTTTAAGGTTAAAGTTAAAGGCCAGAATTTACATGTGGGAGGTGCTTTATTGCTCTGGTTTCTGCTAGAGTGTATATGTGAAATGCCTTTTATTGTTGTAGTCTCCTGAGCAGGTGTTAGCTTGCTAAATAATGCAATTTGTGGCCTAGGCACTCCAGACTAAGTGTCAAAATGTAATTTGGGAGGGCTTTAGCAGAGCTGTTTGTTAGTGTTTTAAAAACTATTGTTCAGTGAGAGATTGGAAGCATTTTGATCTTGGACATTTAACCCAGCACTGCTTATGCTTTATGTATGTAAGTAGGATTATAGCACTGTGATTTCTCTTAGGAATATTTAAACTTAGAAGAAAGTTAGTTTAAGTATTTTTCTTTGAAATCAGATCTTTCCTACGATATTGTTTTAAGTTTCTGTGTGATCTCTGAACTTGAGTAGCATTGTACTGTAGTAGTTTTGTTTTGTGTTTTAATTGTTTATTATTAAATATTTTAAAACCTTTACCTGTTGCTGGTTTATGCAGAGATAATTTAACCTCTAAAGTACATTACATATTTACAGATATTACTGTCTAAGTCACTCCAAATTAAGCCTAGACTGAATAGTCACATTACCAGTTGGATAATAATACTGCACAGTAATAATTGGACACCCTTTTAAGGGCCTTTTATTAGCTGATATTTATATTAGCTGGATGGTGTCAGGAATTACTACCATATGGTCTGGGTAATAGGGGCACAGCTGGAGAACCTGTGCCAGCCTTTTCCCAGGATGGTCTGTGTGGTTGTATAACCTCTTCTCAAAGTGTGTGTGTATTCTGGCAGCTACTTGGGCAGGGACACGAAGCACTGGTTGGACAGAGAGGGAACTGGAGGTTTTAGCTTGCCCAGCTAGGCTAAGACCTGGACCCTATAGCTGTGCCAGTGGGGAGTCTTATTGGGGACCTGGTGAGCAAGGGTGCAACCAGCCCCAGACTGACTGTGATCTCTGTGTGCACTTAAGGGAAATTGTACTTTACTGTGTGTATTAGTTATCCTTTCCTCTTCTAGGAAACAACCTCCCTGGTGTTAGTGGTGAGGACTGAGGCTCCTTGATTGCTGTGCCAGGGCACGGGCATCACACTGTGTTTGGAGGAAGTACTTGTTCATAGTGGAGAGCTTTTGATATGGGCAATCCATGGCATCAGTTCCAAGGTCAACACTGCATATCGTAAATGGTTGCCAAGAGGGGAGGCTCAGTGTGAGACATGTAAGTATGCATTAGCAGGCAATCCTATGCAAATGAGGGGAAGGATAGTGAATCCCAGTTATCCCCAACATGTGAGGCAGGTCCCAGCAATGTAAGAGTATGAATAGCTGGGTGTAAGACTAAGATATAGGTGACATCATGGCGCGGTGTCAGGTATACTGTAAGTGGATTGGAGCCCCGTGGCTTGGGATTGCTCCTAGCTTAGCATAGCTAAGCTAGGGGGTGTGTCTAAACCTGCCTAGCACTCTTCACAAAGCCTAAGTGGGTGTGCGCACCACTCACCGGGCTCTAAAGAAAAAAAAAAGTAAACCAGGAAATAGCAGCTCTGTGCACATTTGAGCACTCTGTTTGTGCAGCACGCACCTGGCCTTAAACAGGAAGGCAATGGGAAGGGAAAACAGCAGTAGGAAGGTAATCAAGGAGAACTAGCTTAGCTGGCAGGTGAATATCAGAATCAGCCAATTACACAGGCAGCAGACCAACTCAGCCCAGAACACTACTATAAACTAAGCAAACACCTTCCCCTCTGGTTTTTCCCACACTCTACACCACCGGTGTATACAAGCATTGAAATTTTAACAAACAAACCTACAAAATGAGAAGGGCTGCAGCAGGCAACATAGAACAACACGTGCAAGAAGCTGAGGGTGGTGAGGATGTGAATGCTGCCAAACAACCCACAGTGAGGAGATGGAGAAGAGTGTACAGACCCAAGGAAACCTTCTAGGGGCTACATAAGTTGGAGATAGTGGAGCACTATAGGGTGGACAGAGAACTCCTACAGCAAATTGTTGAGCTGTGCTGGCCACACCTGACACACCAAACTGACCGAGGGGAACCCATCCCTGTGGATGCCAAGGTATGTGTAGACCTAGGTATACTAGCCACAGGTATCTCCCAAAGCACAACTGGGGATATCATGGGGATCTCACAGGCATCAGCATCCAGAGTATTCCACCAGTTCCTGGATGCCATGTCAGCACATGCCAGTGAGCGCATATATTTCCTCAACACATGTGAGGTGCTGACCAGCAATATGTGTCTTTTCCACCAAATAGGAGAATACCCTGGGGTCATGGGTGCTATGGACTGCACACAAATATGCATCAAAGCACCACCCAGTGAGTAGGGTAGGGCCTACATCAACTGCAGGGGCATCCCCTCCATCAACTGCCAGGTCTTATGTGATGCCTAGGGCATTATAATGAATGTGTGTGCTGGCTGCCCTGGAAGCTATGATGATTCACACATATGGCATCTGATGCAGCTGTACCAGAGATTTGCCAATGTGGACATCCCCTATGGTCACCTAGTGGGGGATGCTGGGTACACCATGGCTCATGACACCCATCAGAAATGCACACACACCTTAACAACAACTCCATAATGAGGCACGCGCACAGGCCAGACATATAATAGAGCATGTGTTTGGGATGCTCAGGTCACAATTCTGGTGTCTGGACACATCCAGTGGAGCTTTGCAGTATTCACCAGCTACATGTACCCAAATTGTTATGGTATGTGCTATGCTACACAATATGATCCTGTGGAAACAGCTGCAGCAGGAACAGCATGGAGCAGGGCCACATAGCCCCCCCACCAATGCCAAGGCCTGCACAGGCACAGAGTGACTCGGAGGAGGAACAATCTGAGCTTGTCCCAGTTGGCAGAAGGAGGTGTGCCCAGTATGCCCTGGCCTTGGCAAAGAGGCAACACATAGCACATGCACTGACACAGTAGGGACCCAAGGAATGACACCTCTCTCTGACTTGCACATACAGTAAAAGGGATGCCAAACATGACACTACCTGTGCTCAACCATGTATAGGGAGTGTACTATGTGCATCCAACATAGGCAGCCCTCCAGCACCATCCACAAGTCTGGCACACCCTCAATGCAAGTCAATTCCCAAATGGAGTAGTTCTGAAGGGTAGGAAGCCAGACAATAATATGCAGGGCAACCAAAGCCACAATCTGTAGTACACTGGTATGCCTCTAGTCGGCATGATAGTTAGCAATACAGAATGAAATGGAGTACCTAACATACCAGTACAGTCATAGCAAATGTGTACAAGTGTCACATGTGTCCCCCCACATCCTACATAGTAATGTAATAACAGTCAGGTGTGCCCCCCCAACCCTGTTTAGAAATGTAGAAATAGTCAGGTGTGCCACCCCCCATCCTACATAGTAATGTAATAACAGTCAGGTGTGCCCCCACCACTGCTGTGTAGAAATGTAGAAACAGTCAGGTGTGCCCCCCCCCACTATGCAGAAATATAGTAATAGTCAAAGCCAAATGATTGATGGATACCCTGCAGAGACAGCATGCTACCTGTTGGTGTACAATACAAAGGTCAGCACTACAGCACAAACTACCTGGACATGATCCACACATTCAATACAGATGGCCATACTGGGCATGCTCACACACTTACAGAAATGAAGGCAATGTCAGTCAAAAACATACCGAAAGGTCATACTAGCCATGCTCACACACTTAAACACATGAAGGCCATGACTGCAAACACCAGTAGACCAGACATATCTGGTAGTTGCAGTTGTTAGTGCGGACACTCGTTAGTATGTACCACTCATGCCTTGCACATACAGTGGATAGGAATACAGACATATATGTCAGGACAACACACTATAATAAGCCAAAGGTAGATGTACATAGATGTGTGGAAGAGGGTGACTGTGACAAGGAGCCATCCAGGCCTGTCCCACCCAGCACACAGCCAGAGGGCCCCAAACACATGAGATGCAGATGTCACTCACTGCAAATACTAGCCACCAGTATCTGTCAGCATTACAGACTATGTGGTGCACGTGCCAGCTGTGCAACATGGCTGTACAAGGATGTAGTCATCTAGCAGCTGTATACACGTACCTGTGACATATGATCCTGTGTGCACCTGCATGTGGCATGTCAACCCCTAGATGAATGGGTTATGGCCCATGCACACACCGCCCTCCCCATAGCCCTACTATGACAAGCCTGCTGAGATCATCCAATGTGAAATACACCTTTGGGAGAGTAGTAGCCCAGTAATCTCTGTAGTGTGTCCTGTAACTGCGTGCAGCTGCAGTGTGATAAAGTACTTAGATAGGAATTCTAAACCCAGACTTGGCAACTGTGAGTGTGTGTGTCTGTCTGTCTCTGACTGTGTAGAGAGCAACCCTTTTTAGGGTATTCAGACTCCTTACAATTCATATTCTCAACTTTGCCAAGGTTGCTGATGTCACCAACCTAGAAATACACCTCTGGGAAGATTATAGCCCAGTAATCTCTGTAGCGTGTCCTGTAACTGCATACTGTTGTAGTGTGATAAAGTACTTAGATAAGAGTTCTAACCCCAGACTTGGTAACTCTGTGTGTGTTTGTGTGCGTGTCTGACTGTGTAGAGAGCAATGCATTTGAGGGTACTCACACACCTTAAAATTCATATACTCAACTTTGGCAAGGCTGTTGATATCATCCAGTGTGATATACACCTTTGTGGAAGGAGTACTCCAGTAATCTCTGTGGCGCTTGCTATAACTGCGTAGTGCTGTAGTGCAATAAACTAGTTATATCTACATATAGCTGTCTATCTGTCTACATTTACGGATATATATCTGTCCATATATGTTTGGCTCATATTTTGGCCTGTACCTCATTGTCTTGGTAAATGACATGGATGATTGCAGCATTGAAGTCAGTAACTAGTGCCGACACTTTTGTGTTTCAAACTTCATCTCCTTCTACATATGTGTTCTAATACATATAACTGTGTAACTAGCAACATTTTAAGTGTATTAGAGCAGTAGTTGACATATACCCTATTTGTATCCACATTGCGGCACACTTTGTCCAGACTTCTTGCATTAACAGGTTGTGTGGTATGATATTACTACATTTTCTGTACTGTTGATATCTTTGTGAAAACATCAGGATTATGTATATCTGCTATGGTTTAGTGGTAAATCACTTTGTGTATGGAGTGCAGGGTCCTGGGTTCAAGCCTTGCAGAGGTAGTTTATTTTGTTGCTGGGCAGAACACAGGCCATTGGTTACAGAGTTATTAAGGCACTTTAAAGCAGTTGTAAGCGGGTTTATGTGGGTTTGCACGGAGCTAAGCATTGCCAACTGCCAGTTACAGTTTCTTACAGTCGGTTAGCTTCTATAATTATAGACATGAAGTTGTTTCTTAGGAAGGTAAACTTGAAAGCCATATTGCCCCCAATGCCTCCTGACTCTGACCTTCAGCACCCTTCTCTTACCAGGCATAGTACTTTTAACCCCCCATACCATCCACAAATCAGGAACCTGGACATGGTTCTTGAAAAGGAAATTAGAAAGGAATTCACACAAAATATTAAGGAATACAACCTTTCTGAACAGGAATACGAGACTTTGAATGATTTAAGGTGTAACATTGGAATCAGAATCATGAAGCCAGACAAGGGAGGGGGGGTTGTTATTATGGATAATATAATCTACGAAGGGAAAATGAATAGTATCCTTAGAGAAGAAAGTAAATACAAAAGTGTATCATTGAATGAGGTAAACCTGACCTACTACAAAATAGACCTTATACTTGACAATATGCTGATGGAGGGCACAATTGACAATAAGATGCACAAATTTTAAAATTCCTGTAATTTTCGGAATACCAAAGGTGCATAAGAATGTGTGTGACCCTCCATTAAGACCAATAGTAGCAGCTGATGGTTCAAAAACGCTCCCCATGGCCAAATATGTAGATTTAATGATGAAACACATTTGTAACAACAACAAATTTATTTTGAAGGATTCATGGGACTTGTTGAGAAACATTACTCCTGACCTCCTGTCTGAAGATCTTATTTTTGTCACAATAGACGTTATTGATCTTTTTACTTGTATACCCCACGATGAGGGGTTGAGTATGTTTGAAGATATGATTTTTTTGGACAAAACACTTAAACACTCAGAGAAGACAGCAATAGTGGAACTAGCTGCCACAGTACTCAAGTACAACTTTATTCTTTTCAATGGTGAATATTACCAACAAGTACGAGGAGTTTGCATGACGCCAATATTGTGTTAGCTAGTTGGGAATCTACTTTTGTTTTGAATTCAGAATACAAGCAATATTGGTCACTTTACAGACGCTATTTGGATGATATTGTTATTTTCTGGACAGGGGGTAAGGATAAATTATCTGAATTTCTTGACTATATTCAGGGTACTACTATTTTTTGAGGTTTACACACACCACCTCCACTGATAGGCTAAAATACTTGGATATAGAAGTGTACAAAAGTTCGAATAAAAAAGACCTGGAAATGAAGGTATTCAGAAAGAGTACTTTTTGTAACTCCTTCCTGCATTTTACTAGTGCACACCCCCCACACTGCAAAAAGAATATTGTTAAGGGGCAGTTTGTGAGGGGGTGTCACATGACTAGCAGGGATGAAGATTTTTTTACAGAATGTAACACCTTGGAAGGGATGTTCTGTGCAAGAGGTTACCCACCTGATTTTATTAAAAGTATAAGAACAGAGGTTGAGCAGAGCAGACCAACTAAATTCAAACCTATAAAAGGTAGCTTGACAGACACCAGGGGCTTTACCAACGACATTGGCAACATTGTTAACTATTGTCATTCCAATAAGAAGAATCAAAAAGGAGAACTACATTACGAATCAGCTTTGATTTTGGAATACAATATGTTCAATTCCAAGGTGAAAAAGTTATTTCAGACGGAATGGGACAAATTTGTATCTTTTTCTGATATTACGAATATTAATGAATGTATCCCTAAAATTGTTTACAAGAACGCATGGAGCATTAAAAAGTTACTTGAAAACAATAAGATTAATGCTTGCAACAATACAATTAATAAGGGTGTATTGAGTAACATTATAAATGGAACCTACAAATGTGGACACTGTAATCAGTGTGAATACATCCTTAATAAAGGAGAGGTTTACCTAGGTGCTAGGGACATCAACATCAACAGCACAGGTCACTACAATTGTGAATCAAAGGGGGTGGTATATATGGCCATGTGTGTAAAATGTAGTTCATTTTACATCGGTAAGATGGAGAGGGTGCTGAAAAAAAGAATTTACGAACATACATATGAGATACTCAAGAACAAAGAAACAAACGCCCTATACAAACACACTAGAGTATGCAATGACTCTAAATTTTTGTTCTTTGTGCTTGAGCAGGTTAAAAAGGAGATGAGAGGAGGTCTTTGGGAAGAATGGCTTGAGTATAAAGAACTATGGTGGCAAATACTGTTAGAAGCCACCAAGCTACCTGGGCTAAATGAACATATTTCGTTATCCCCAGTTTTAAAGTTGAGAGCAGCTAAAATATAGAATAAACTTGCACAGATACTACTTGAACAGTAGATGGTGCTATTTTAATGTAAGCAGATCACATTTAAACGAAATGTAAAATAACACATTTTTAAATTAGGACTATTTATGGTATTTTACTATTTACAATAATATATGTATTTATTTATTTGCAATGGAATACACATCTAACTGTTTTTAAAGTGTTTTTATGTTCAAATAATGTTTTAACATGATTTAACATTATACTAAGTACCTATGGAGTTCTTAATATACATGAGCCTTTTTGTTTTACTGGTTTAGGTAGGATGCAAACAACACTATTGGTTAATTTGATTTTAATTAATGTATTTAAATAGTAATTAGAGTTAATTAATTTATCTGATGAAGTCTTTCCTTAGGTGTGGACGAAAATGCACTTGTTCAGTAAAGCGTTTATGTGGACTTTATGTTTTGGTGGTTGCAATAAAGATTTGTTTCCGTAGCTGGTGCACTTTTTCCATTTGGTTGGATTTATTAGCTTCTATATTGCTTAACCTATGTAGGCAGTGCTTATCCCCGCGCAAACAGGCTGAAACCCGCTTACTGCTGCTTAAAAGTGTCTACTACCACCCCTGTGCTAATTTCTTTAAAAGAAAACAAAAAGGGGTTATAGGAAAGCGGTGAAAAAGGGTCACAAAAAAGCAAAGACAGCTAGGGATGTGCAGGAAGAGTGTAGGGAAGGTCCATAGCTGTCCATTTCTTCTACAGCAACAGCTGTGCTTATGCAATGAATTTGGAGGTACATTTGAATACTCCAACCCCTGGGACAGGAGTGAGGACAACAATAATATGTTGTGATGCCACTTAGACCAGATTACATGTGTCCAGGGGGCATGTGTGCAAAATGGACAGCTATATATGGGGCGTGGGGTTTTTTTTGGGAACAGATTGCCCTTTTTTGTTTTTTAAGGTGAGAGTGGGATGTTGGGGAAGGAGAGTAGGTATGCTCAGGAAGAATAAGTTGGGTAGGATGACAGACAAGACAGCATACAGGGGTGGTATATGACACGTGGGGGGGTAACACCTTGGATGGGAAGGGGTGTTTGGAAGTCGCATGCCCATAGGCCCCCAAATGGTAACAGTGGGACTGAGATCCCCACCCATGGGCAGTCACCACTGCACCTTCATGGCCCCAAAGGTGGCTGTGCTGGGGGCTGTGTAGGAGGGGCAGCCTCACCCTCTAATTGCACCACTTGGCCCTCAAGCTGGCATAGCTGGTCTCAAAACTCCATATCAAGCTTCCTATGCACCACAGCCTGGACCTGATGATGGGTGACATGTTCCTCTCCATGCCCGCTCCTGGGGGGGGGTCTAGCCCCATCCCCTGCAGTGGTTCCACCCAAAGGTGGTGCAGGGCCAACAGAGGAGGAGGTCTCAGGCTGGGCCCCAGATGTGCTGGTGCCCGGTGCCATGGCCAGCTGAGGTAGGACAGGTGGGTTTGCTGGAACCAGCCTTCCCATACGAGCTATGTTGTAGCAGGTTTATGACAGCTATGGGTTAGTAATAGTCAACAGCATTCGGGATTAGTTATAACAGCATGCATAGGTATTCCCATTAACCCAAAACACCAGATTTAACACAGTTGCAGAGCAAGCAGAACACATGCATATATAGAACAACGGTGGCCATTACAACAGCATGCAGGTTTCATTGATGGCAACAAGCCAGCAATATGGGTGTATTTTAGCATGGCACATGCATAGAAACAAATGTAAATATTTATAAACCATTAGGACATATGTCCCAACATAAGATTGGAGTGTGCACATACCGGTTGAGGTGTGTCATTGTGTTATTTTTGCACATATGGTAGGAGTGAGAGAGAGATTCAATTAACAACTAATATATCCTTGTAGTTTTCACAACATTCTTAGTCACTGCACTGATCTGTCCCTTACATGTATTATTACACTACCCAATGGCCTTATATTGTACACTGGTATGTTTATAGATTATTATATACGTGACCTGTGTTTTACATACAGGCGTGACAAGATGCAGGTGTTAATGAAACATATGTTGAGAATTGCTCTCATACACATTGGATAAGGTGCTAGAATGACAGATTTGTTTTCATATACATTCTCTGAGTATGTACATGTCTGACTATCAGTTATATGTCATTAACAGCTGCCTACATTTCTTGGATCATCACACTGATTTTTCAGGGTACCAGGATACCAGGCTGGTGATGTGGGCCATTTATCTGGACATGCTGGATAGATTGGAACAGTTGTGGGGTATGAATATTCGTGCAACTTCCTATTTGAACTTTCTAGCAAATTCTGTACAGTTGTTGGGTGTAATTATGCATACAGCTTTCTGTCAGAACATTGCAACAAAATCTGTACAGTTGTGGGGTATGATTATGCATACAACTTACTAGCACTCCCGGGATTCAAACCCCTGCTGTGTGTGACAAATAAAATTACAGTTAACATCACAGTACACTGTACTATCAAGGAATTGATGTGAAGCTTTCTACTGTTTTCTGTGTAAGTCTCCCTCACTTGTACAATATGACTGACCTCTTGGCACTTCCAACAATGTTATACAGAACTTCATGCACATTTTATCTGCATACCACAGCGTGGGTAACATTGCCTAATACAACAGTACTATGTATAGTATGCAACAGTTCAACAACATATGACAGAAGAGTAAACAGAAGCACTCCAGGGGTTAAACCTTTATTCACAGGATATTACACATTTATTTCTACTGGTATGGCACTTTTTCTAAGTCTCTTATATTTCTTTGTTATGACAGTACATGCTGAATGATTACTAACCTGCCTCGTGACGCAGCCTTTGCAACCTAGCATCATGGGCTTGCTGGTTCACAGCCCGCTCATCTGCAGCTGTCAGAGAAATACAGCGGTATTTAGCCATACCTATCCATAGTATACACAAGCTAGGCAATTATTAACTACTTAGTAGAATGAGTACTTACTCAGTACTGGGACATTAGGCATCTGACGAGACTCCTGGATCCACTGTTCCAGTACATCCCCCGCTCCGCCACTTCAGGTCAGCATGGTGGTGCCTGATCTGCTCAGCAGCCGGGGGATATGTGTGGCACTGCTGAGGTCATGGGCGAGACTGTCCCAGGCCTCCATTTTATACTGTGAGCCCTGGTACTGGCCCTGCAGTAGTCTGTGCTCATGGTGTTTTACCAGGAGCCGTATCATGGATGCCCCAGTGCTGCACTCTAAATCAAGTGCCTTCACCCCACACCAGCCATTCTGCCTGCAGTAGGAAGCTACAACCAGTTATGGGAAGTATTCCCGTCTGTGGGGTATAAATATGGCCAATTACCCGCACCTTTCTGTGATTGGCCAGTTTTGAAAAGGCTAAGCTATGGACACACCTGCTTACCTAAGGTTGGCAGTGCTTAAAGAGGTACCACTAGGCAGATTGAATTGGCTCTCCTACACATTGCTTACACTTACTGAGTTGAACTGTGCTGCGGTTAGCATTGCTTAATAGTTAATTAGCACTATATTTGTCTTTTGGCAGTGATTTATTTTTCATTATGGGTTATATATGTGTCTGGTATCCGTGATTCATGTGTACATACACTGTATGGGGTCCTGGGTATTTCTACACTTTATTACAATAGCACCTCAGATCTGTGCTTACTGCAGTGCTCCAGTTCACATATTTATGTTTGGTGGCTGGTTATACAACATCACAATGTACATAGATTCAGTTCACATGTTTGGTTTTATTTTCCTGTGGTGAGGATTAGTTTGCTGATACCTCATTTGTATGTATTGCTATGATGGCTTAGTAGTTAACTACTGTGACTGTGGTGTACAAGGTTCTGAGTTTGAGCCTTGCAGAAGCTTTTATTTTCTTTCTGGGCAGAACACAAGCCATTGGGTACAGAGTCATTAAGGCACTTTAAAGCAGTTGTAAGTGGGTGTGCGCGGTGCTAATCAATGGTAACCTCCAGTTACAGTTTCTTACACTCAGTTAGCTTCTATTTTGCTTAATCTGTGTAGGCAATGCTTACCCCCATGCAAATGCACTTAAACACACTTACTAGTGCTTATATATGCTTACTACTGCTTATTTGTGCTTAAACCTGCTTACTAGTGCCTTATTCATTATGACACTGACACTTCACATGTGTATTTAATGCAGTACTCCAGTTCACATTTAAATGTTATTTAGTAGGTTATACAGCAAAAAATGTACAAAAATGTTCATATACAGATTTCACATGGAAAATGGTATGTGCTGCAGTGGGACTCGCACCCGGAATTCCTGCTCATTAGGCAGATGCTCTGACTACTACACTATTGCTGTGCTGCTTCATTTGTATATATCTTCCTTGTCATCCTCTTCAGCCTTTTATGTTGCTTTAACCATAGCTAAGCGATGGGCACACCAGCGCACCTACGGTTAGCTGTACTCGGAGTTTTTAAAAAATACAGGTGTTTCTTCTTTTTATTTTTATGTCCTGTTGCTGTTGTACACATACGGAACTGTTGCTCAGTTATTTACACTTTCTGCTGTTCTGCTTTGCAGGGGTGTGTTTATTCTGAGAGCTCTGCTCTCAGACATGCCCCCTGCACTCGTCCACGCTCCGTGTAGGATTAGGTATTCAGGCAGCACGCATTCATTAATATGCATGGCGCACTGCCATCCTCCTCCTAAAAGGACGCTTCCATGCAGGACTAGACTAGTCCTGCACAGAAGATTAGTGAATCTGGGGGATGGCCTTTCAATCAACAATATTATATACAAAATGAGAACACAGCAAAATTCAGAGTATAATAAGATTGCATGCAGACAGAGTAACATTAAAATATCCAATTACAGTGCATTGAGAAAAGATATATACAAAATGCAAGCTAAGATGTGCATAAAATACAGTGCAATCATATGTATAATATATAAACTCCTACATACATGTGAAATATTTGAATATAAGATGCCACATTAAGAGGCAAAAAAAGTTTATTACATTTATTTTAGTATTCATTTTATGAAATGTTAAATTACCTAACCATTTTCATGGTAGCAGTTGCAGGGAGATTCAGTAAAGAGATGTTCTTTAAGAACATCTGTGACATTCAGCTATATCCCACTGGACTGCCACCAATTAAAGTAATTACTGGCCAATACCTCACCAGACTACCAACAATTAATGTGACATCCCTTATTATCCTGGATCAGTAACTAAGGAGCTTCAGTCCTCACTACTGACACCAAAATGAGACTGTCACTTAAACAGGAGTAATATTTCACAGTTTTCCCCTAAGAGTACAACAGTAATATGCTCTATAATCTTTGAATGGACTGTATATTTCTGTCCAACCCTAATGTAACTCCCTATTACACACTTCAGAGCAATGTGCCCCAGTTTAAGACCTCTGATACGCTCACAAAGTAAATTTAAATCTCACCCATCCAAACACTTCTTGGAAAGGCTGACACAGATTTCCAGCTGTGTCCCTTCCCCAAAATAATCTGGTAATGCTGCTACCCATCAGAGTGTCTTCATGCCCTTCAAAAGGGATGTCCAATTATGAAAATTAAATATCAAAATAAA
The DNA here is from genome assembly GCF_019279795.1 of Protopterus annectens. Taxonomy (NCBI): domain Eukaryota; kingdom Metazoa; phylum Chordata; order Ceratodontiformes; family Protopteridae; genus Protopterus; species Protopterus annectens. The sequence goes on along the minus strand of NC_056733.1, from coordinate 355,751,950 downwards.
TGATAGCTATAAGCAGAACAGCCGGGCCTTTGAGGGGACCTGGGGAGTATTAAACGGGTATAAACACTCTCTAAGCTCTAAAAAATAAACATTTCCAGTCACGATGTAAAGTAATGAAAAACATTTAATAATAAGTAAAATTATTTCAAGAATGTAAATCAATAGCTTTCAACAAACACCAAAATTCAATCACCAGAAATGCAAATTTAAACTGTAGGATAGAGGTTCATCATTCTAGAAAAACTCTATCTGAATAACTAAACTTTCTTAATCTAACTATATAATACTGTCCCTGATCTAATCTACCACATAACAGCAAGGCAAAGGCAGGCTTACAGTTCTTGGTGAGTTCTCTTTTTTTTGGGTATCACTGCACAGCACTGTAACTGGCTGCTGCTCTTTACAAACTGCTCAGCACTTGACTAACTGCTCAGTTTAACAGTCTCAACTGTCTTAATTTAAAAAATAAAAGTCAGCTGTTTGAAAAAGTTCTTTTTCCTGTCAATCAGCTGTTCAAATAATCACCTAGCAACAGTAACATTCTAATGACATCACCTACTGTTCAGCTGATTCTCCACAGTACTTTAGAATCTCCCTCACAAACATGTGCAATTAGAAATGTATGGCAGATTCTTTAAACATTCTGTTTAAACAGGGGATACTCAACATTTAAAAAATGTATTTACATTTTACAATTAGACATGCTGGCATACAATGCAAGTTAATCTGAGAATATACACAAATCTCCTGCCAGGCATGCTAACACAGATGACAATGTTTTCAATTTCTTCGCAGCATCTTTGAAGTTTTTAAAGGTTTATAGATCTTTTATGTCAGTAGGCACGTGGTTCCATGTAGCAGGTCCCAGTGTAGAGAAGGATCTCTCAACTACAGCAGTTTTAAATGAAAGACATACTAGAATGAAACTGTTGTCTGTGTAAATCTGAGTACACAAGGTTTGTCTTATGAAGGTAGTTTTGCTCTTAAATGGGGCTGTGACCATGTTTTAACACCTTGTAAATTAGAGCACTTAGTAGAAAGAAATATCAAATAAATAAGAAAAGGAGCCCTATGAGGCACTGAAAATTATCTGGAATTTTTTTAGCAAAGTGCAGTGGTGTATCTGGGGGTCTGTTAATAGAATGAATCTGCATATTTTATTCTCAGCAGTCTGTTTTCTGTGATTTTTGTGGGATGAATTTATAATGCAAAAAGGAAGGCCATATTCAAGCTTTGGTGTTAAAATATTTTTTAGCAATGGCTTTGAGAGCAGCAGCTGAAAGGGGATAGCTGATTTTGTAACAATGTTTTAATTGAGAAAGGATATTATTAGTTATAAAATCTCTGTGTATGGTAAAGGAAAGTGTAGGGTCCAGTATCAGGCCTAGGTACCTCTGTTCAGTAACATTAGGTATTCTGTTCCTATTAAGATCTGTTAAGAGAATAGGAGGAATAGTGGGCAATTTCTTAGCTGAGGCAAAGACCATGACATTGGTTTTCTTGGGGATACTTAGTAGTTTATTAGTAGAGAACCAAGTGTATAACATACAGAAATTGTCCGGTAACTTGGTTTGCAGGTCAGAGTGGCCTGTACTAGATCGCAGGAGTAGAATATCATTTGCATACATTATTATTTTAAGATTTGGTAATTCTAGGGGAAGACCATTGACAAAGAGAGAAGGGAAGAGAAGAGAACCTAACACAGACCCTTGTGATACACCTGTATTAAGTTCACAGCAGTAGAGGATAAGACATTGCTCTGGACTTGAAAGGGTCTGCCTTTTAGATAGTTGTGAAAACAGCAGACAGTGTTATCTCCAAAGTTGAGTCTTTTCAGTTTGTTGAGAAGAAGGGTATGGTTGACTATTTCAAAAGACCTCATCATGTCAACAAAGGGTTGTAAAGGTGATGAAAGCATTGTGAAAGCCATGATGTGCATCACATAACAGGCCATATCTGTTAATGTGCTTAAGTAGTTGCTTGCATACGTTTTACAAATATTTTGGCAATAGGGCACAGATTAGAAATAGGTATATTATCCTTCAACCCATTAGGAGATGTGACTTTAGGTAGAGGGGGATTATAACTGTGTGCTTGAATGCTATGGCAGGACAGTGCCTGAAGTGAAAGAGAGGTTAAATATATAAGTAAGGGGTTTATCAATTGTATTTTCAGCTACAAGCATTAGGAAGGTGGGATTAATATTACAGGGTTTAGATCCTGAATTGCTGAGTCTGAAAAGTAGGGACTTGGTCTGTTTTACAGAAATTTCAGAGATCTTAAAGGTTGCTGCTTAAGAGGCTAGAGGGTATAGGTCAAGGGATGAAAGCTCTTGTTTTTCATTGGTGATGGAGTAAATTGTTGGAGACTTTAGTTATGTTGGTTATGGTAGACTGCAAAGAGGGAGCATAATCATTAGGAAAGGTGGAATTATTCAATGTTAAGAACTTCAGCTATAAAGAATAAAGCAAAGCTGATCTGAGACTTTTTTCCATTTCTTTGTAGAATGAGCCACACTGAAAGCCTGAAACAATTTGGGTTATTCTGTTTGAGTTCCAGAAGGGACCAGGGAGGTGTAATCCTGCTGCATGCACTTTAAATGTATGCCTTTTTGATGCAATGTGTTGGAATAAAAAAAAAGTAATCCAGATTAACAACCAAACTGGTATAATAACTAAGAATTAGAAAAATGAAAAACAATAAACAGAATGTGATGGTTAGTCCATACTCAGAGGAAATAGCAAATAAATACATAACTAAGGGGTGCAGCATGTAATAGAAGTGAAAAAATATGGATCTTATGATCCCTGTTCGTGAGTTTATTTTTTACAGATCTAGACAAACCTAAACTGCTCAAATTGTTTGTGTCTTTCGGCTTTTCCCAGTTAGGGGTCGCCACAGTGGAACTCCGGTCCGCTAATGATTGGTAGTTGATTTTTACATGCCGAGTTACCAGCCCTGACGCTCAACCTTCAATGAACCTAAGCTGCTCAAATAATTTCTAAAAATATGTTTAAAATGTAAGTTGTATTTTCAGGAGTAATCTGTCCCTTCCCTGAACAAACACACAAAAAAATGCTGATAAGGAATGTAGAAATGTACACAATCAAACTAATTACCAGTAACATACAAATTTATATGTTCATTCTATAGGCAACTCAATATCTGCAAGACACAAGTTAATATCAAGACATAATAAAAAGTACATTTTAACAGTTTTAAGTCAACATATTTTCCTGGTATTTTCCATGTTTAAAACATAATACTATTTGCTAAAGGGTGCAGTACTAAAGAATCCTGCCCATTCCAAACACTAAGAAATATGTCACTGAGGCACTGTGCTTTATTACCCCACTAAGCAGTCACAGTATTCCCTATTACCACCCAGTGGTAATATAATTTATAAGGCTCAGTCTCCACCCTCTTATCACTTTCCAGAATGAATTATTTGTGCTTCTCCCATGCATTGCAAAGTTGAGCACTAACTTCATCTGTTCTGCCCAAACAAAAGTTATTTCAGCTGGCACATTGGTCAATGTGCCTCACAGTGCTTGTTTTTTAGGTTTACTACTTGTACTGGGATGCCTTCTGTGCTGTCTGCACACACTCCCTGTGCCCATGCAGGGTTTTTTTTCAGTTGCTGCTGAAGAACTGTCAAACGTCCAAATTCTCTGTAGGTGTGCATACTCTAGGTGAATATGTGTGCATGTATGTGTGTGCACGTGCACGCTGGTGCTGATGTCAGAGTGTGTGTGAATGCCTAAACATCCTGTCTAGGATAATTATCTTTGTCCCACACCCAGTCAGTGTCAGAATATGAAGGCTCTGGCTCCCTAGTGACCCTACATTGGACTAAGGGGATGCTTGAAGAATTAATGAATGGAAGCTATTGCAAGACTGTATAACTGTTTCTGTAAAGTACTTCACCTTGTCTTTCCTCAATAATCTCTTGTCTACCAGTACATTTTCTCTTGATGATTACTTCAGTTTTGTAACCTACCTGTCCCTTTGAGATATTACCTTCAAAGGCATCTCTCAAGTCCAATTTCCCCTCCCTATAAAAATATACAGAACTCAATGGAAGAAAAATGTCAGCAGTTTAGTGTTACTGGTCCATACAAAAAATGCTCATTTTCCTAATCGATGCAATATTATAAACTTCTCAGGATTTTATTTATTTTATTATATTTTGTTAAATGGGTTGGATCACTTTGAGAAGAACATTCTCTTTAAAAAGCATGGGAACAACAGCTCAATGTGGTACAGCCACAGCTGCATAGATTACATGACCACACTAACATTGGTAGAGTAAAGAAGTAAGATAAATGATTAAACTGCAGTATAGTAGAGATAAAACTATTAATAATGTACTGACAGAAAACCTGTCGACCAGCAGCAGGTTTTCAAGAGAGTAAACTATAGATGTTATGTATAAGAAAAAAAAAATTACTCCTCAGGTGGAATTGACGTTATTACACATAGTGCCAGTGATTGTTGTACTATAAAATGGATGTATTTGCTTGGTAAGAGGTACATGTTCATTAAAGCATGCAGCACCCATATGAGGACTACAACTAAGTCAGTGCAGTTACCATAAGTAGAGTGATTATAGGATCATATGATCATAGGAAGTTACTAGGCTACTGGCCCTGAGGCCGTTATAAGCCTAGCCAAGAGTTTAGCCCATGTTTAGCCAAGTCAGCATCCAATACCCCAGTCCAGGAAGGACACAGGTGGAATCCCAGGGTTTGTATTTTCTGTTTCCCATCCAGTTATACAGGTTGCACTTAAAAAGGGATAATGAGGTGCTCTGCTTGACATGGACAGGGAGTGTAGTCTACAGATGGAGGAGTCTCTGGGGCACAAATCTCTCCCACCAACAAGTCCTATTGATCTTACAGACCAGGTTGAGATTGTGCGTGTGGGTTACTCAAGAGGAGCTTGACTTGCAGACATGCAGCAGTCCCACCACGGCTATGTCTGGGATTGCTTTGTATGCCAGACATGGGTCATCTCTGAGGAGTCTTATGAAACTGAGTACAGGGACAGGGCTTTTAGCCTGTCAGTGTAAGACAGATGTTTGAGGCCCTGGATTTTCCTGGTGAGGAACCCCTGTGGTCTCTCCAGCTGCTGCATGTGTTTTGTGAAGTGCATGCCAAAAGGGGCATTGTACTCAATAATGGGCCTTATAAAGAAAGAATACAGGGATATTATGACCTCCTTGTCCCTGGATGAGATACCTTTGCTTATAAGGTGGTCCATGTAGAAAGCTTTCTATACAATGGAAGCAACATGATGGTCAAAAGTCAGGTTGCTATAAACCTGGATGCACAAAACCCAAATGTCTGATTGCGTGCTTAGGATGTTGTTATTAATGTGATAATTTGTGGGGCGTCACTCTCCCCAAAGGGGATGATGATGCATTTCTCGGTATTCAGCTTGATGTCATGTTTCTGGCACCAGTCAATTGTTTGAATATAGGTAGAGGGGGGGTCAGGGGAGATGGTAACTTTGAAAGTGACCACTTTATAGTCAGATAGTACCAGGGAGGATGATGCTGTAGGGATGCTGCAGTGGTTACTCATGTTGGTTAATACCAAGTCCAAGATATTATCACCCCTTGTGGGGGTATCGACTAGCTGTTCCAAGGCATTTGTATTGACAAAATCGAGGAATCTCTGGGCATTTGTTTTTTGGCATGTGTAGTTCTTCCAGTCTATGTTTGGGTAGTAAAAGTCACCTAGGATCAGGGTAAAGGGTTGAATCTTGATAGATTTGAAGAGGTCCAGATAGGTAGAGTGGGCATCTTGAGTCAAATTTGGGGGCCTGTATGATTTGAATAGGGGTCTTGTCAAGGTTAAGTGCACCTGGAGTGTCTCATGTGTGTTATACTGACAGACCAGCCTGGAGGTGTGCATGTCTTTAATATATATCGAAACTCCACCTCCTTTGGCTTTGCTACCCACAGTTTGGGGTCTGAATATATGATAGGATGAGTGACCCAGTAAGGCTGGGGTGCTCTCAACAGCTTGGAACCAGGTTTCTGTGACTGCACAAATGTCAGCATATTCCAGGGTTAAGAATGCTTGCAATGAGTGCAATTTCATGTTTAGACTCCTAGCATTTAGCAGCATGACCTTTAATTTGCATTTTGTTGAAATTTTTATGTTGGTAGTATTGACCTCATCACTTTTCCTAAAAAAGGCACTATGGGGGAGGCAAGAGCCTTTCCCAGAAGCCTGAAGCCCAAGTGAGACAGATGCAGGCCATCTCTGGCAAAGCATCGTGGTCTGTCGATCATATCTTCCCAGGCTGTCAGATACTGGATCCACCTGGAATGACACCAGAAACTAAGCCAATTGTTAAAGTCAATCATTTTCTGTTTGTATTGAAGTATCATTCTGGGTGATGGTAGACTGCTGCTTAAGGTTAGAGACATACTTTCCTGGGACACATATTCAGTGAGCTCAATCATGTCTGTCTTCATATAGTCCAGGGAGCTACGACTCAAGTCATTCACGCCAACATGGACTATGGCAGAGTCATACCAGTACCTGTTGTTGAGAGACTTGAGTGCATGTATGATATGACAGATTCTGGTACCAGACAAACAACTAACCGTGACCTTCTCCTTATCCAGCCTGGTGAAAGGCACATCTGTGTGTCTCACAATGGAGTCTCCTATGATTAATATGTTGGGTTTATTGTTAAGCCTTAGTGTCTGCGAGACACAGGTGTGTTGACTATGCGTGGTATGCAGTGTGGAGGGTTGTGGAGTTCACCTGTGTTTTTGATTATGAAGAAAAGTCTAGAAAGTTAGATGCTAATGAACTGGAAGAACAGGATGTAGGAGACGTGTTCAGCTGTTGAGTGAGAGTAGAAGGAAGGTGGTGAGAGTTGTGGAATGTGTAGCTTGAACATAATGAGGAGAGTAAATCAGAAGAATGCATTTACTGATGAGGTTTCACCAATGGATATAAAATTATTCAAATACTACTTGAGAATGGCTGTTGTTAAAAATGGTATGGTACACGCAGGTCACCCTAAACTTGACACAGTATGCTAGCTTGTTATAATTTTCAAAAAGAAGCCTACAGTAGCTTTGGGGAATGTTGTCGTTCCTAATTCATGGAAGAATTTGTACAAAATGTAGAGAATAGTATGGTTAAAAGTACTGTTGTCTACCTTCATTTAGGAGTAGCATAAGCTTAGCTGGACCTCATTGTTAGATCTCAGTTGGCAATTTAATTTATAGCATGTGAGAGGAGTGCAATGTAGTTTATGAAATAATTGTAAAATTCAGTGGTGGGATTCAGCATTGTTCTTCAACTGCAAGAACTATGATTACTGGAGGACATATAAGGGACATCAAGCTGCTGGAAGGAATTCAGAGGAAAGCCACCAGAAAAATCTGTAAAGTGGAGGAAACGGAATGTGACCAAAGACTGAAAGAGCTAGAGCTCTTCTTATCTGAAACCAGAAGAAAACGAGGGAGATGGTATTGGAGCACAATGTCATGTGAGGGAGATATGAGGAAGTTACTCAGAACAAGAAGGACAGACAGGGAAGGAAGGGGGCACAAACAGCAAACTGTAAGGATTAATTACTTCCTGGATCTCTGAAAGTACTTTTTTCACAGGGAGGCTTAACGACCTAAGGAACAGAGTACCCAAATGGATGTTGAAGAAGGAATCTACAGAAGCACTCAAGAGGGCATGTGACAAGTGGAGAAAGGGTAAAGGGGGATGAATGTTAAGGCATTTAATGATTAGACTGCATATACTACTGCCTTCCTCTGCCATCAAGGAAATGCAATGTAACTGAGATTCTGCCCAACATTTCAGAGTGCAGTGTGAGTTATCTAAATACTCTTTGAAAATGCAATATGTAAATCGACTTTTGACTGTTTAGTTAAAATCAGATTAATATACAGTGCAGCAACCCTAGATATGATGATATTACATATGGGGAAGAGGGTGAGTGTCAACATGAATAGGGAGATTTGGGGATTTGACCCTACCAAACTTTTTTAAGTTTTCAAGGGGTGACTATATGTACTTTAAAAACAATTTGCTTTCTTTGATAATCTGTTCACAAAAGGGAAGTATAAAAAACTGGAAATTACCCTATTTAGACATAGGAATGGGAAAGAGGAGGGTCTAGAAGGTAAACTGTGCTATAGTTTACTACACATCAGTCACTTAATCCTTGTGTAAAGTTAATGGAAATGACCCTCCATACAGTAACTCCAAAAGAAAGAAAGCTGTCATGATTCTTATTGTGGTTTGTGAATGAAGTTTTTGTTCTGTATACCTAGCTGCTGCTTGACTCTGGTTATTTTACGCTCTGCCTGCTCCAAGTACATCATTTCATGACCCAGGATGACACCTAGACATTTAACATAGAATATTATATCAGGTTTTGTTTTTAGCTTGAGAGAAGATGTAAGAAAATGCAGAAAAATCCACACTTTGTGCCATTATCTGAATAACAAATCTATTTTACTTTTGTACACAAGAACTTGCCATATTCACCCTTTCAGTGTCTTTTAAGATTTTAAGGGGTCCTGATGGAGAGATGAAAAGTCAGCAAGCAAAGGAGAGTAGTAGTGCTGAAACTGAATTCATCCTCAAGACTTGGTGAGTACCTTTGCGACACTGATATATAGACCGTATTTATATAGCATATATCATGGACAGAAGTAAATCAAAAATAAAAAAGTTAGCTGGGTGCACAAGACCCAGGATAAAAATGTGCCCAATCCTGGTAGGCGCACTGGTGCCAGGGAAAAAAATAACAGTGTAGAATCCTCAAAATACGGAAACATTCCTACAATGGGGCCAGTCCAGGCTCAGGGAGAGGATGGCCCTCCTGTTTTAGAAGGAAGTAGCAGTCCACAACAATGACAAAAAATGATTGTCTAAAGAAGAGCCATAAAGATGATAGAGTGGACTATTGAGGATAAGAAGGAAATGATGTATTGTTACTATTATGTAAAAAGCCCAGAATTTCCATTCACAAGATATAGAAAAAGATTAAGAGAGAAATTAGAGGAAAGAAAAATACTTCCGCAGGAAAAACTGTCAGAAGCTTCAAATAAAAATTTGCGTTCATTAATACAACAGATTTTTGGAAAACAGTATATAGATCAAGAAATTTTGACCTGTCTGGAAAAAGAAGCATCTGTGCAAGTGAGAAACTATAAACAACAAAACCTAGAGATATTTGAAAAATATAAAAAAGAAATATGGACATGGGAAAGAAAGAGAGATTTGATATGGTGCAATATTTATGCAAAGGAGAAAGCCAAGTTAACTAATATAGAGAAGGCAGTCTCAAATATACTCAAAGAGAAATACAGGCAAAGGCATCCAGATATGGAAAAGTTCACAATAAAAATTAATAGCACTAAGATGTAATGTAGAAAAGATGATTAGTAAAGCAGGAGTTAAAGAAATAGAAGTTGAAGTTATAGAGTACCTGTGAAGTGAAGGATTTAATGTAGAAGGTCTAAAACAGACTACATCACAACATGATGGAGTGAGTCCCCAGAATAAGGAAAAGAAAGAAGATCAGGAGACATGTGAAGAAGAAATATGGACATGGGAAAGGAAAAGAGATTTGATATGGTGTAATATTTATGAAAATGAGAGAGCAAAATTAACCAATACAAAAAGAGCAAAATATAGGGAAAGGAATCCGGATATGAAAAAACTTTGCAGTACAAAAAATAAGAAGACTAAGAGGAAAAGTAGAAAAAGAGATTAGTAATGGAGAAGTCAAAGAAATAGAAACTGAGGTTATGGAACAGCTGCAAAGAGAAGGATTCAGTGTAGTAAATCGAATACAGAAAGCAACACAACAGGACAGAGCAATGGATATCCAAATTAAAGGGAAAACAGTGGAATGGGAAGCAATTGGTCAGGTGCCATATCAAGATATTTTGAAGCCTTCCACAGGAAACCCGGTATAAATGTTAATTTGAAGCTAGACAGCAAGGAAAGGAACAGGAAACTGTGGAAACTCTGATGCAGTCAATGTTGAGGAGTGATAGGCCAGTGAGTTCCCATGTGACAGAACAACAGAAGACACAGGATGAAACTGAAGAGAATGTGCCACAGGAAGATGCTATAGAACTTTCTATATAATGTCCGCAGGAAACGGAATACAAGGGATGTGCCCTCAGTATAGAAGAAAACGAGTTAAGAGAAGAGTTGCTTGATTTAATAGACAAAGACAGATATATCAAGATCAATGAGAGAAATAGACTGCAGAAGGTTAATAAAACCGCAAAAGTCAGAAACTTGATAAAGCAAATGAACACAGTAATTAGGACTGTCCATAGAGATCCATGCGATATAACAGAAGTAAACAGAATATATTACTGTGCTGCTAAATTAAAAACTGATAAAGTCCTGCCACAGGAGCGCAGGGTAGTGAGGAAAGAGAATACCATCACGGAAATATTGAATAGAGAAAACTATATAGCAGCTAAGACAAGAAGTGTCACTGTTAGAAGAATAGAAGAGGGAATATATCAACAAAAATACTAAGAAAGATAGATGTGATAAAAGCAATGTGCAGTATTAGAACAGACCAAGATCTATTATGCACTACTGGAGATAACAAACTAAAAATTTCAAAACAGGTAGAAAGACTTAGAAGAAGGGAAAAGCACAAAATAAGCAATTTATTGATGACCCAAAAAAGTATTATAGAGAATTGGGAAATAAGGTAAAAATAATTGAAAGACTGCCAAAAAAAGAGGAAGTCGATACATTTTTGAGAAATATCTATGAAGATCCTGTGGGACATAACAAAGATGCTAAATGGACAGAAGAAGTAAAAGAAAGAATAAGAAGTTTAAAGGTACAGAATATGAAATGGGATGAAATAACAGCCAGAGAGATTGAAACAAAGTTGAGAAAAGGCTCTTACTGGAAAACCCCAGGCCCAGATGCAGTACCTAGCATTTGGCTTAAAGTATTAACTTCTTTGCATGAGGATTTAGCCATGTATTTGTATCTTTTCACTTTTTTAAGTGTGATTGCTGAAACCAGTATAACCATACTGGTCATTTTTCAACCTTTGGTCATGGAATAAAATTGCTTTGAATCAGGCTACAGGAGATGTTGGGTGCTGGCTTTCTTTTCTTTTTTTGTTGGACAGATGATATAGCCTTGCACAAGCCATTCGTGCATGTATTTTTTTGCTGGTTGATCTAGGAACATGATCCAAGCTATAAATCAATTTGCTCTTCCTGTCCTAACTTATAGTTTTAGAGTGACTGACTGGCCCCAAAATGTGTTGGATAGACTGGATATTAAAACAAAAAGGATGCTTCATGCTTACCAAATGATTTATAAAAATCAGTTTATACCAAGATTATATATTCCCTGTTCGGAACGAAGGAGGGAAGGGCTTCCTTAAAATTTATCACATGGATAGATCTGCAATCATGGGACTCCACACTTATTTACTGACCTCACAAGATCCAAATGTAGTGAAAGTTTTGAAACATGAGGAGAATAAATGTAAGATGACATCTTTGCTTAATTTAGCAGAAGCATATCGACGTCAAGCAGGAATGGAAATCAAACCAGAAGTGGATAAAAACCAGTCAGCAACTGAATGTGCCAAAAAACAAAAGAATATAAGGTGAAGGACCAGATGAAAAGGCAATAAATGTGGAAAAAACATAAATATAGTTGCAAGTATAGAAAACTTCTGGAAGAGCCTCATGTTGATCAAGAACGAATGCAGGAATGGTTAAGGAGAGGTGAATTCACATCAAGAAATAAAAGGTTAATATTGGCGGCCCAAGATAGTGGGCTACGTACACACTGGTTTACAAAGTCCATTGAACATGAGGAAGAAACAGACTTATGTATGTTTTGTAAGACCAAACTGGAAACAGTCACACACCTTGTTGCTGGTTGTAATGCACTCATGGCAGAGGGACTGCACACTGAAAAGCATAAGAATGTGGCTAGACTGTTGCACTGGAGATTGTGCAGACATTATGGTATCAAAGGGGCTGAAAAACACTGGAAACATGAGCCACAAAGAATCATAGAAAATGATGAAGTTTATATCACATGGGATCACCCAATACCATCAGTTCAAAAGATAGATGCTAGAAAACCGGATACAGTGGTCCAAGAAAAGAAGACAAAAGTAGCATTGATCATTGAAATCGCCACACCTAGTGATTATAGTGTCTTGCATACAGAGAGACACAAAGTCATAAAATTCCTGGATCTGCAGGAAGAAACGAGAGCCATGTGGAAGAAAGATACCCAGATAGTTCCAATAGTAGTAGGAGCAACAGGTCTTATAAAGAAGAATTTACAAATGTATTTAGATATGTCCCCAATTCATGTAACTCCATGCGAATTGCAGAAGGAGTCATTACTGGGCACATTGCGGGTATTGCAAAGAGCACTTTTGGCTAACATCAAAGAGTGAAACAATACTAATTTCATGAACTTTAATCGTACTTTGACTTAGGAATGGGGTCCATTCCCATCATAGTATTAGAAACCCAAAAGACTTGGAGAAATTAAAAAAAAACACCTAGGCATTTAACATAGAATATCATATCAGGTGTTCTTTTTAGCTTGAGTGAAGATGTAAGAAAATGCAAAAAAATTCAGACTTTGTGCCATAATCTGAATAACAAATCTATTTTACTCCCTTTTACTGTCTTTTAAGATACATAAAATGTGAAGTAAAGATGCTGATATTAGAAATCAAAACTGTATCATCTAGGTGAGGCAGAGGACTAAGAATATGGTTTAGTGTCTCGCTCAGTGTGGTATCAGTAAGGACTTGTGCAGAAGTAATGGGAACGGTAAAAGAGAAACTAGGGCATTAACAGAGAATGTCAAGATAAACTTGCCCAAGATGGAGCTATTGAAATTAGATGGCCACTATCCTTTTTTAGTCTCAGTAGCGCATTATAAACTAAAGAAGGAAAAAAGCATCTCTCTTTCAATTTTTTCTGAGGTATTAAAGAACAAATGAATTTGGCTTGACTGTTAGGGTTCGTGATGAACAAGTCCATTTCCTGAAGGCCTCACATCTGTACAAAATGTTGAAATATTTGTGGATTCAGCTTCCATTTGTGATCAAAGGTTACTTTTTTGCTCAGAGTGTCTGCTAGCTGGATATACCATATCATTACAAAGATGCAGTGGTGAACAAAATAATATACTTTTCAAATCTGTTCATTGCTATTGATTCCTTGCCTGAAGGATGGAAAATGGACTATGAGATGTTGGAGCCCTCCAGAGGACTGCCACTGAAACAGTGGTATCTGGTTTTGGAATCTAATCCCCAAACCTCATACTCCCTTGGAGCAAGCAAACAAAGGCTACTATTTTCCAATGCAGTTTTTGTTGCAACTTTTGAAATATCCACTAATTGGGAAATAGTTAAAAGTCTTTGCTTTTTTTTTTTTTGCTTTACATTTTATATATATTTAACTTTGAGTTATAATTTTTTCTTAAAATAACCAAAAAGATCAACAGTTATAAAGTGCAATTAGTTGTGATACACAAATTAGGTATCACTTTTAGAAGTACAGTTTTTATGCTTTAATAGTGTTTATAACATTTGATTACAAAATTCTGCAAAAATAGCAACAGTTAAATGAAACAAGTTACTAAGAAGACAAAATTACTATAGTGTTATCTAGGATGTGAAGCACTGAGTGACAAGAAGAAATGAAGGACATTTCTAGCAATCCTGGCTATACACTAGTGCAGTGATGGCAAACCTTTTGGGTTCAGCATGTCAAAAATTCGGAAAATGCCTAACTTGACTCTGCTTGTGTGTCAACCCCCCCCCCCCAACAAAACAGCATGGTTCTCAATACATCAGGGATAAATCTCAACAGAATCAGGGACGAATCTAGAAATAAGAGAGACATGGACAGTTTTAAACTACTAGTACTATTAATTTGAGACACTGACAGAAAAAAATGAACGTGCATTAATATATATTTTCTGAAGTAAAATTAGTCTATAAATCTAATTATTGTCATTATTAAGTGTAAAAAGTTGCCAGTTTTTATCAGGGATTAAGAGGGACAGTTGAGAAGAATGTAAAAGAGCCCACTCCTAGAAATGCAGATTACTTGCCCTTTGCATAAGTGTAACCACAAAGAGAAAACAATGTCAGCACTGCAAAAAAAAAAAAAAAAAAAACAGTCCAAAAGTAACTAAAAAACTAAAAATTATAAAAAAAGGCCACCAAGAACTAACATAAATTTGCTTTAATGAACACAGATCCAAATAACTAAGCGCTTTCACCACACAATTACTGGCTTCTACAGAGTTATTTGGTATCCACACTTAACCATTTAAATAGTAAAACCATGTGTTGCAGAAACCAATCAAAAAAGTATCCTTACTTAATTGATAAATTCACCACATTGTTCTAAAGGAACTACTATACAAAACATATATATATCACACTGTTATAACAGTTAAAACCAAAGCTTAAAACAGTTTCTGTGTACATATATGACCATGTTGTTGTTGTTGTTATTGTGTCTTTCGGCTTTTCCCGGTTAGGGGTCACCACAGCGGAACTCCGGTCCTCTAATGATTGGCAGTAGATTTTTACATGCTGAGTTGCTGGCCCTGATGCACAACCTTCAACGAAGGTATGCCCATTCACGCATGTCTCCACACAGAAGATGCTCTAGCTGAGAATTGAACAGGACAACGTCTTACTGTGATTCGACAACGCTACCGCAGCACCACCACCGCAGTACATATGTGACCATACTGTTGTATTTTATTTAAATCTTATTTGCCTTTAACTTTAAATTCGGCATCAGGGAGACACCATCATTCAGACTGGGGCTTTGAAGGGCATTTAACCTGATTTGCCAGATAGTTTCCAAAGCAGCAACTTTGTTGTTAATATCACCCCCTCTTTCACTATTGCCAACATGGTTAATAATGAAAAATGCACATTTTTTAAAATTGCTGCAATATTTTGTGTGCCAGTATAAAGCATTATGCTCATCCTTTTTATTGATACTTCTCACATGTTCAGATATCCTGTCCTGGAGCTTACAAATAGTTTTACCTACGTAGAAACCGTCACAGGATGTACAAGATGCAACATACACAATGTGCCTACTGTTACAGTTACACTTCCCTGGACAGGGTATAGTGTACTTGTAACCTTTCACACATAAGTAAGGGCCATCATTGATGTACCTACAAAATCTACACATGCCACATTTACTCATTAATGAAGCCATCCTCACGTTCTTAGTGCCTTGATTTTCCAGGATGCTTTTTAAGTTCTTCCCTCTACTATACACAATCTGAGGCCCCCCTCCCAAAATTTCTTTTGTGGTGTTACGTAAACAAAATTGCCATCCATTCTTTA
This sequence comes from Protopterus annectens, assembly GCF_019279795.1. Classification (NCBI taxonomy): domain Eukaryota; kingdom Metazoa; phylum Chordata; order Ceratodontiformes; family Protopteridae; genus Protopterus; species Protopterus annectens. The sequence goes on along the minus strand of NC_056733.1, from coordinate 355,736,539 downwards.
AACAAGAGACAAGCTCATTAGTCCTGTCATTGTATTTCAAAACTAAGAGCACCCCTGTTTTTTCTACGTTTACTTTGTTTGTAGTGACTGATGTTTCATTAATCAAAATCGGTGTATACGTTGTTTCTCTCTTACTCAACACCTCCTTTTTAATTTTTAACAACATTTTTAGGGGGTAACCCCTATCTAAGAACATCCCAATCAATTTGAATAGTTCTTCTTTGAATGTTAAGTTGTCACTAACCAATATGGAAGTTCTCACCATCTGCCCTTTAATGATGCCTTTTCTTTGGTGGAAGGGTTGACAACTGTGAAAATGTAACAGTGAGTTCGAGTATGTCTCTTTTCTATAGATGTTACTGCTGAGACCTTGTGTTGTTTTCTTGATAGTTATGTCCAAAAAATTCTCTTCCTTGTGCCAGGTATGAGTGAACTTAAAGAAATTCATTGTAGCATTAATATACTCCATGAACTCCACTATAGTAGTCACGTCACCCCTCCACAAAATAAGTACATCATCTAAAAATCTGTTGTACAATAGAATACTGTCTTTATATTTAGAGGGAAATATGAAGAGATTCTCCCAAGCAAGTAACACCAAGTTTGAGAAAACAGGGGCACATTTGACCCCCATTGCTATACCAGTTAACTGCTGGTAAATTTCTCCCTCAAAACAAAGGAAGTTGTTTTTAAGTATAATTTCCATTAAGTCAAACAACAAGTTTATTTTAGTTTTATCTATCATTTTACTTTTTGTTAAACTTTCATAGAACACAGCCAATCCTTGCTCATGGGGGATGGCAGTGAACAAGTTGACAACGTCTACTGTCAAAAACAAATAACTGGCATTGCTTTCAATTTGCCTGAGCCTCTCGGGGCAGTGCCATGAGTCTCTTAACATATGCTGAGCTTCGTCAACTGCTACCTTTGACCAAATATCCACAAAAGAGGCCAAGGGTTCCGTCTTGGAACCTCTTGCTGCTACTATTGGTTTAAATGGAGGATTACTAATTTCTTTGTGGACTTTAGGTATCTGAAAGATGACAGGAAAAAGTGAAAATTTTACCAATAAATAATCAAATTCTGCCTCATTTATTGAACCTTGAAAAAGTGCATCTTGTAAAAACAAATCAATCTTCACATAGACTCTGTTGACTTCATTAATAGAAACCCTGCGGTAGGTCACCTCATTGTTTAAAATATTGTTCAGTCTTGGTCATAATTACCATTCCTCCACCCTTGTCTGGTTTCATAAATCTGTATTCCTTATTTTGTTTCAAGTCTTTTAAAACCAATCTTTCCTCTTTGGTGAGGTTATCCATACCCTGTCTATCTTGCTTTAAAATTTTCCTAAACTCGTTTTCAACATGTCCCTCTAAAGTGAAAACTTCAGGATGTGGTGGAACAATTAATGTGCTTCTTCTCTTAAAAGGTAAACCTAAATTAAGTTCCGTGTTTTTTCTATTGTTGTTAGAAAAAAACATTTTTAAATTTAGTTGTCTTGTATAAAGTTTTAAATCAATCAATACTTATGCAGTGTCAAGTTTAAAAGTAGGTACAAAACTAATACCCTTACTAAACAACTCAAAATGGACATCGCAAATTGTGATATCAGTGTAGTTGTAGATGTGGAAACCTTGTTTTTTTACCACATCGCAAATCATTGAAGTATCAATACTATTAAAACCAATCTCCTCAACGTTACTCACTTCAGATGTTACACCAACATTAAGCTCTTCATGATTTTCCTTAACATTTTCAGAATACATTCAATTGCACAATAATCATTACCTAAGTCCAAAGCATCAATGTTGTCCCTGCAACGTTAAAACTGAAATCAACAATACCAGAAATCCCCGGATTATCAAAATTAAAAAAGCTGACAGGCGATACAGTAGGACTTAGTAGTGACCACTACTCTTCCCACTCCCCCTTCAACCATTCCATTGTTGTTGATAATACTGTTGAATATTCCTCCCTTCTTGCCCTCTGTTTATCAGTCTCTCTGACCTTCTTAATTCAGTCGGGTGCTCTAAAAAACATTCATCAGTGTCTCCATTTTCGATGTTAAAGTCCTGTTCCCTATGTACATTGTTTTCATTAACTGTAAACGTACCGTATTGCTCCCTATGTTTAGTACCTGGTGGATAAGCCCAGTTGTTTTTATAATCCAAAGTATCCCTTTCCAATTTTATATCTTTCACAGCTACATTTTTATTGACAAAAGTCTCAAAGTTTTTCAGGACTTTAGCGTAGTTGTCTTTTAGCTGAATAAAGAGTAAGTCTTTTGTTATACTCTCATTCAATGCAGTATCATCATGCAATTTGGCCAGCTTAGTCTCGTTATTACGTGTAATAATATTTAACATCTCCATACCTGTTTTATCAAACAGTGATGTTAGTTCACAATACGCAGTAGTCCCTTTTTCAATTCCCATTGGGGTGACGTGACTACTATAGTGGAGTTCATGGAGTATATTAATGCTACAACAAATTTCTTTAAGTTTACTCATATCTGGCACAAGGAAGAGATTAAAATTTTGGACATAACTATCAAGAAAACAACACAAGGTCTCAGTAGTAACATCTATAGAAAGGAGACATACTCGAACTCTGTTACATTTTCACAGTTGTCACCCCTTCCACCACAGAAAAGGCATTATTAAAGGGCAGATGGTGAGAACTTCCAGAGTGGTTAGTGACAACTTAACATTCAAAGAAGAACTATTCAAATTGATTGGAATGTTCTTAGATAGGGGTTACCCCTTAAAAATGTTGTTAAAAATTAAAAAGGAGGTGTTGAGTAAGAGAGAAACAACTTATACACCGATTTTGATTAATGAAACATCAGTCACTACAAACAAAGTAAACTTAGAAAAAACAGGGGTGCTCTTTGTTTTGAAATACAATGACAGGGCTAATGAGCTTGTCTCTTGTTTAAAGAATGGATGGCAATTTTGTTTAAGTAACACCACAAAAGAAATTTTGGGAGGGGCGCCTCAGATTGTGTATAGTAGAGGGAAGAAATTAAAATGCATCCTGGAAAATCAAGGCACTAAAAACGTGAGGAGGGCTTCATTGATGAGTAAATGTGCCATGTGTAGATTTTGTAGGTACATGAATGATGGCCCTTACTTATGTGTGAAAGGTTACAAGTACACTATACCCTGTCCAGGGAAGTGTAACTGTAACAGTAGGCACATTGTGTATGTTGCATCTTGTACATCCTGCGATGGTTTCTACGTAGGTAAAACTATTCGTAGGTTCCGGGATAGGATATCTGAACATGTGAGAATTATCAATAAAAAGGATGAGCATAATGCTTTATACTTGCACACAAAAAATTGTAGCAATTTTTAAAAATTTGTATTTTTCATTATTGACCATGTTGGCAATAGTGAAAGAGGGGGTGATATTAACAACAAAGTTGCTGCTTTAGAAACTACCTGACAAATCAGGTTAAATGCCCTTCAAAGCCTCGGTCTGAATGATGGTGTCTCCTAGATGCCGATTTTAAAGTTAAAGGCAAATAAGATTTAAATAAAATACAACATTATGGTCACATATGTACACAGAGACTGTTTTAAGCTTTGGTTTTAACTGTTATAACAGTGTGATATATATTTTTTTCTATAGTAGTTCCTTTAGAACGGTGGCCTAATGGTTAAGGTGTTTGCCTTACAAACACAAGGTACAGAGTTCGAGTCTTACAAGGGATAATTGGCTAGGTTTAAAATGGCTCACAAGCGCAGTTAGCCTAGTACTATTCTATGAACCTCTATTCTAAGTAGGGATACTTTTTTGATTGGTTTCTGCAACACATGGTTTTACTATTTAAATGGTTGTGTGGATATCAAATAACTCTGAAGAAGCCAGTAATTGTCCGGTGAAAGCACTTAGTTATTTGGATCTGTGTTCATTAAAGCAAATTTACATTAGTCCTTGGTGGCCTTTTTTATTATTTTTAATGTCAGCACTGCCCTTTACAGACTATCGAGGCAGTATACCGGAATAGTCTTTGAGGTTAATAACTTCCTTACCTCTGCAGCAGTGCTGTTGAACTGGCTCCTGGCACAAAATAATTCAATGCACTTCACACAAGCTACAAATGCAAAAGCAGTTTCTTTAGTAACTCGTGTTGGCAAATGCTGATGTCACCCAAAATGTTGTGGCATGTCACCTTTGACACGTTGTGTCATAGGTTTGCCATCACTGCACTAGTGCTTCACACATGTCAAGGATCTGTGACATACTGATGTAAGACCAGCAAAGGTCTTCACAAAGACAAAAGAAGTTGCTGTTAGAAAGACGAGTAGAAGGCAGCAAAACCTAAATAACATACTTTGTTACTACAGTTTATCAAAGTATATATGCAGTACAACATGAAACCTATACTAATGTTGAAAGGTATGTGAATAAACTAGTGGAAGATTTTATACCATCTGCAGTCTGTAATGAATCTCGTCTGAGATCATGATATAGATTGTACTGCAGTAAAAATTAAGGAATTGTAGGTTTTCTGGTCACTAATACAGGCATCTTATTTAAGCCATTTTGATACACTGTCGATAATTACATAATCTTCTTTCTTCTCCATTTAATCATCTTACACTGGTGAACAGATCTTATAACTGTTTGCACTAGAACTATACCTGCCTAAATATACTACAAATAAAACTAATACATTTAAAAGAATTACAGCATCCAATTCTTAGACAATATCTCCAGAAATGTGAGGGAAGCTTTTATTAACTTTAATGTATTAAGTATAGATACCAGCTTGAGCTTCAAAGTGTCTTTGTTAAAACTGTTGCAAAGAGTCGCTATTTGAAAATGCATTGTGCCTTGTGTAAGAAGAATATTTGAAGGCTTTTAAATGAATTTCAGGAATGCAGTCTGCACACACTATTCTTCCGGGTTATGTTTTTTTTGTACAGGAACACATTGCCTATTGTCGTATACAATATAATATAACATTAGCCTATAATTGTTTTATACCTCTCCCACTCTGAGCCTGAAATTAGTTCAGGAGAATCAGTGCTCTAACCCAGTTAACCTTCAAATCAATCAATAAAAATACATATATGCCTATATCAAAATAGATATAAGGGTCTAACTAACTGATTTGCTTAGCAAGAAAATGAAAGCAGTAGGAGTAGAATACAGTGCTACGACAAGTAAAAAAAAAAAAAAACTTGTTGTTTCCTTATGCAGACAGTAATGTACTTCTGTCTAGTATAAGCCGAGGGCATTTAAAACAAGCCATGAGAAGCACCTAATGAATTAAAGCATACAGAGGAATTTTAAAGAGATGCAAAGATAAAATACATTTCTTATCTCTGGACACCAGCTGTTAGGTGGCGAGTACTAAAAGCAGTGGACTTGATCTAAATGTGCTTTAGATTGTGGAGAAACACAGATTTATGGAACTACTAATGATGCCACTAAAATATTTAACTTAAAATATTCTTACACATACAGTAAACCATCCACAGGTACTACTGCAAAGACTACAAGCCTTGTTTCACCATGCTGCTAGCGACCCTTATGGATGTCTGTCATGTCAGAGAGCGAGCACTCTGGAAATCTAACTAAGGAATACCTGTAAAGGTGAGGTATATACAGTACAAGAAAAGATATTATCACTTTGATAAAAGGAAGAAGTTTCATTAATACAAGTAGCATTCTTCTCGCTGCTAAAATCACTCTCACTGGATGCATTCAGTATAAATTACACATACGGCTTATTTACATCTTAAAGGCTATCTGAACATGTTTTATATATTTTATTTAAATAGTCCATTAGTGA